>NW_019384374.1:741945-909825 GCF_000671375.1 Centruroides sculpturatus
TTTTTTTTTTTTTTTTTTATACGAATGTGTCTTTAAATTCGGTTCAGTATAGCAAGGTTTACGAAAACTGGAACGACCAAACAAATGGCAAGATTTGTCGTGCTTATATCTCATAATTGTAAATGATAGTCTAACGATTTAAATTTTCTTGGATAGAGAAGGTTTACGTCTGTTTTTTAAATGCTGGGTAGTGGGGTGTGCAGCTATGGGGGGGTTTGCGGTTGCATGTGAACACTGAAATTAGTGACACAGTGTGACTTTTGGGCAGTGAAAGTTTGGATGACAAAGAAATAGAGTGTCGAAACTGGTGTCAATTTGTACAGAATGACAGTATCTACAATATTATTTAGCAATAATAACCAATAAAATATAATTTGTAATGTTATAAGCTAATAGCTATGCATGTTGAAGAAAATTTCATCAACTCCAATGTGAATACTTCAAGTGTGCCACCACTTGAACCAATAGATATTGATTCGTGATAACTACTAAGACTTTATTCATTTACATCTTATCCTTTCTCTTATAACACAAAGACAGATTCAAACCTTAACTTTTTGCAGTCAGTTGATGCCATGGGGGAGGCAATTCCTGTATTTTTATTTGTTGTGTTCTTCGCTGCTGGCCACATGCAGTATGTGGAGATGATAATCCTGCTAATTTTGACAGATTGATATTCTGTTATATGTCTTCTCTCTAACTGCAAATTTCCATCTTCAGATGGTCTGCAGAATTTTGCAAGTATACCAAAATATCACCATAAACTTAGTCAGGTTTTCAAAAACACCATTGACAACAACCCATTTTCCTGCCAAAACTCTGCTTCTCTTATAAATATTGAGGCGGGATGGGAAGAAATGTATAATGACCTTGAATGTGTCCATGCTGGACCAAAAATAGCATGAGATAAGTGATTTCTCCCTCTTCGGGTATGCAATTCATTATGTTTAAATTATTTCGAATTTTCCACCTCCTCTCTTTAAGAAAGTTTGATTTTATGACATGATACAAATCTTTGTTTTATTTAAATAAAATTTATAAAAAATTTCATGATTTAATTTAAATTAATTCATATGATGTAGAAATAACAAAGCTAATTACGTAATCAATTTTATGCTAACTTTTTGCTTTCTATAAGTGAATAAAGTATTTTTTAATATTAAAAAAATTATATCAATAGAGTAAAAATGGGTTTAAATAGACTTGGCCAAATATTACAGGATGGAAAGGGGAAATGCTGTTGAAAACTTCCTAAAGAACAGCAAAGAAATTAAAGACTAAACTTATTTAAAAAATAAAATGATGAAATTGGAGCTAGAGCCAAGAATTTTTTAAAGAATATATCTTTGGCTCTGACTCTGTCTTCAAAACCTTGGTCATTAGTTTGGGAAAATCCCAAAATGATTTTAATAAGTGGATTCTACTGTATTTGTAAATTTTTATGTTTGTTGCAATTAAAGTTTATTGATTTTATTTTCTGTTTCGTTTACTGGACAATTATGTATTGATATATTAAAACAGTAATGATGCAAAAATTCTAAAACACGAAAATAAATTGTGATTATTAACCAAGTAATGCAAAAATATTGCTGTTCCTGACATTTTTTAGACTCCTGTCTTGGGACTAAATCGTTGAAATGCATTTCTCTTAATTGGACTTTAAAACTAAACTTGTGTGTGTGTTTACTAATGTATTGCACATTCGTGAGTCTTAATGTGTGCTGTAAGCATTTTCATGAATTACATAAAAATGATTTTTCTGCATTTGCCAAATTTAAATTTAACAATGTACAATAGAGCATCGATTATCCGACCCCCGATTAACTGTCACCTCAGTTAACCGACTGCGTTCTAGTCGGCAAATTCAAATGTCTGCTAGTGATGTGGAGCTACAATATTTGGCTATAGCTTGGCTACTTTAATATTATTTTTGTTAAATTTTTGCGTGTTTTAGCTGGCAATACTGGCTTGACCATAAGGGGAGGCCAGTATCTAAACGAGGCTTAATTTTCTAATTATGAGTGGTGGTTTGTTTTGTGAGCAATAAAATAATTTAAAAATAATTTTAACGATACAATAGCGACGACTATTACTTAAAAAAAAATTTTGTTAGGATTACTGTCGATGAAAATTCAACGCGGAGTTGGTTAATAGCGATATACTACACTATAATATACTACACTAATAATGTGTTTTTTTATACTTTTCGGTTATCCAACTTTTCAATTATCTGACCAACCCCAGTCCTTAATTGAGTCAGATGATCGATGCTCTACTGTAATAATAATGTAAACAAATATCTTAAATTTATTTTATAAATATCTAAAGAAAATATAAGTAGCTCATATGACATTTTTGTCTGTGTTGCATTTCCAAGTACAGCCAATCCAATCCTAATGACATTTTTAAGTATTTGCAAGTAGATATCACAAAATTAAATGTTATATGCATCAACTTTATAACATGTTGCCAGATTTCTTTCAATTTAGTATACAGTGGAACCTTGCTTAACAAGCACCTTGCATAACAAGCAAAACAAATTGTAATTTGTTTTGCTTGTAAAAAAATTGTAAAAAAATGACTCGCTTAACAAGCAACGTTTTGCATAACAAGTGACGAGGAGAGGGAAATCCCAGATTGTGTGCATGCTCCATCAGTCTGTGTTTAGCACTGTTCCACTAGCAACTTAGTGTTGCTTGTGATCAAACGTTTTTCCAAACTTGTGTTCACACACATTACATATAAGCATCGACAACCATCGCCCGTTATATAATAAACACGCCAAACGATATATCAAATTCTTGGGCTGTGTAAAGACTATAATTAAATATTAGAAATTAATTAATTTGACTAGAGGTAGGCAGTTATGCTGCCATCTGGTATTAAATTTATTGATCAGATTCAAATTAAATTTTAAAAATGTCTAAATTAAAAATTAATTGTTTATAATTTTTAAATTTGATACGAGATGATAGCATAACTTCCTTCCTCTAGTCAAATAAATAATTTCTAATATTTAATTATAGCCTTTACACAGCCCAAGAATTTGGCATATTGTTTTGCATGTTTATCAAACATATTACCCGTGATTTTTTTTTCCTGCAAATCAAATTCACATTCCAGGTGGTTCATTCCACGCTATAAGAAAAGATGATAATGATTCATGCTCCTTAACAATGTATATTGTATAATTTTCTTTAAATAAACGTTATACA
The DNA here is from genome assembly GCF_000671375.1 of Centruroides sculpturatus. Taxonomy (NCBI): domain Eukaryota; kingdom Metazoa; phylum Arthropoda; class Arachnida; order Scorpiones; family Buthidae; genus Centruroides; species Centruroides sculpturatus. The sequence continues at coordinate 745,161 of NW_019384374.1, forward strand.
TAAAATATTTGAGTATTTTTTGTGGCATGGAACACATTATCATATTTTACATTAATTTATATGGGAAAAACTGTTTTGCTTAACGAGTAAGATTCTGGAATGAATTATGCTTGTTAAGCGAGGTACCTCTGTATAGTTTAATGAAATAAAACACAATTTTTATGTGTGTCTTTGTTTGTGACATAGATCGACTGTGGCTACTTTTCGTTACGAACAAGAATTGAAAAAGAATGAAGGTCTGATGATGTCTCAATCCAACATTCAAACAAGTAATTTTTGAGGAGTTTTATTTATAACTTGAAAAAAATTATATTAGTATTTTTTAAGAAAATGATTATTTTAAATTTAGAAGATAAAGTAGAGAATGCCGGAGTATTTTTTAATATTAAAAAAATTATATCAATAGAGTAAAAATGGGTTTAAATAGACTTGGCCAAATATTACAGGATGGAAAGGGGAAATGCTGTTGAAAACTTCCTAAAGAACAGCAAAGAAATTAAAGACTAAACTTATTTAAAAAATAAAATGATGAAATTGGAGCTAGAGCCAAGAATTTTTTAAAGAATATATCTTTGGCTCTGACTCTGTCTTCAAAACCTTGGTCATTAGTTTGGGAAAATCCCAAAATGATTTTAATAAGTGGATTCTACTGTATTTGTAAATTTTTATGTTTGTTGCAATTAAAGTTTATTGATTTTATTTTCTGTTTCGTTTACTGGACAATTATGTATTGATATATTAAAACAGTAATGATGCAAAAATTCTAAAACACGAAAATAAATTGTGATTATTAACCAAGTAATGCAAAAATATTGCTGTTCCTGACATTTTTTAGACTCCTGTCTTGGGACTAAATCGTTGAAATGCATTTCTCTTAATTGGACTTTAAAACTAAACTTGTGTGTGTGTTTACTAATGTATTGCACATTCGTGAGTCTTAATGTGTGCTGTAAGCATTTTCATGAATTACATAAAAATGATTTTTCTGCATTTGCCAAATTTAAATTTAACAATGTACAATAGAGCATTGATTATCCGACCCCCGATTAACTGTCACCTCAGTTAACCGACTGCGTTCTAGTCGGCAAATTCAAATGTCTGCTAGTGATGTGGAGCTACAATATTTGGCTATAGCTTGGCTACTTTAATATTATTTTTGTTAAATTTTTGCGTGTTTTAGCTGGCAATACTGGCTTGACCATAAGGGGAGGCCAGTATCTAAACGAGGCTTAATTTTCTAATTATGAGTGGTGGTTTGTTTTGTGAGCAATAAAATAATTTAAAAATAATTTTAACGATACAATAGCGACGACTATTACTTAAAAAAAAATTTTGTTAGGATTACTGTCGATGAAAATTCAACGCGGAGTTGGTTAATAGCGATATACTACACTATAATATACTACACTAATAATGTGTTTTTTTATACTTTTCGGTTATCCAACTTTTCAATTATCTGACCAACCCCAGTCCCCAATTGAGTCAGATGATCGATGCTCTACTGTAATAATAATGTAAACAAATATCTTAAATTTATTTTATAAATATCTAAAGAAAATATAAGTAGCTCATATGACATTTTTGTCTGTGTTGCATTTCCAAGTACAGCCAATCCAATCCTAATGACATTTTTAAGTATTTGCAAGTAGATATCACAAAATTAAATGTTATATGCATCAACTTTATAACATGTTGCCAGATTTCTTTCAATTTAGTATACAGTGGAACCTTGCTTAACAAGCACCTTGCATAACAAGCAAAACAAATTGTAATTTGTTTTGCTTGTAAAAAAATTGTAAAAAAATGACTCGCTTAACAAGCAACGTTTTGCATAACAAGTGACGAGGAGAGGGAAATCCCAGATTGTGTGCATGCTCCATCAGTCTGTGTTTAGCACTTGTTCCACTAGCAACTTAGTGTTGCTTGTGATCAAACGTTTTTCCAAACTTGTGTTCACACACATTACATATAAGCATCGACAACCATCGCCCGTTATATAATAAACACGCCAAACGATATATCAAATTCTTGGGCTGTGTAAAGACTATAATTAAATATTAGAAATTAATTAATTTGACTAGAGGTAGGCAGTTATGCTGCCATCTGGTATTAAATTTATTGATCAGATTCAAATTAAATTTTAAAAATGTCTAAATTAAAAATTAATTGTTTATAATTTTTAAATTTGATACGAGATGATAGCATAACTTCCTTCCTCTAGTCAAATAAATAATTTCTAATATTTAATTATAGCCTTTACACAGCCCAAGAATTTGGCATATTGTTTTGCATGTTTATCAAACATATTACCCGTGATTTTTTTTTCCTTGCAAATCAANTAACTCTGTGTATTATTTCTTTACTATACTGCTCCATATCATACGTATGATCCATAAACAGTTTAATAGAAAATCCATATTTATTTACTATCTTTGATAACTGAACTAAAATTAATATTAAAAATTAAATTAATAAATTAATTTTTAGAGTTAAACTCAAATCAATTGAAATACAATATTTCAGAAAATGTGAATAAAGTTCGTTGTTTATCTTGATTGATTTGGTTACACTGTGTTTCATCCAAGTAGAGTTGAGTCGAACACACACACACACACACATTATATATATACATAGATAATTATATTGCTGTTATAGGCTTTTTATGCATGAAATTCAGCTAAAAAGATAAAAATAAAAATAAGGTTTTGTTTTGGGGTTGGGAATGCGTTAATCCACTTTATATTGTATGTTATGGAAAAATTTGTTTTGGTTTTCAAATTTTGAAACCCAAGGTTCAACTGTATATATATTTATTTATTTATTTTGTAATAATTTTATTAGTTTTACAGATTATCAGAGTATGATGTTGTGATTGTCACGTATGATACACTTTGCAGTGAAATTAAAGAAAATAAAGCAAAAAATAAGAGTGCATCACCTAGAAGTAAGGTAATAGTTATTGTTGTCTGTATTTTGTTTATTTTGTATTTATTCCAATGCCTTTAATATATCTCGAAAATAAATTTCAGAAAGTACAAGAAAAGTCTCCTATCTTGTGTATAAAATGGGAGAGAATAATTCTGGACGAAGCTCATAGAATCAAAAACTATAAAACGAGAACGGCCCAAGCCATTTGCACGTTGAATGCCAAATATCGCTGGGCAGTTACCGGCACTCCCATTCATAACAATCTATTCGACCTTTATTCTTTAATGAAGTAAGATTTTTACTGTTGCATTTTATATGATACAATTTTGTGCATTTAAAAATTCAGTTTGTACACAACAAGCAAAAGAAGTCTTATCTTACTTCTTTCTTAATTTGTAAACCAAAATTTTCTGGTACAGTATTCTATTCCGAATTTCAGTTGTTTGGGCTTGCAATAAATAAATTAACTATACAGGTATTTATAACATTATTTATTCACACTAGTATATATGCATTTCAAATCACTAAAATATAGTGATTTGAAATATATATATATAGTATTGTGTTATATATTTTGTTATATTATTATGTTACAATGGAACCTCGCTTAACAAGCAAAATAAATTGTAAAAAAATGACTCGCTTAACAATCAATGTTTAGCATAACAAGTGACGGGGAGAGGGGAAATCCCAGATTGTGTGCATGCTACTTCAGTCTCTGTTTAGCACTCATTCCACTAGCATAGCACACGTATTACATATAAACATCATTAACATATCCCGTCTTATAATAAACACACCAAACAATATTCCAAATTGTTTGGCTATGTAAAAGCTATAAATAAATATTAGAAATTAATTAATTTGACTAGAAGTAGGCAGTTATGCTGCCATCTTGCATTAAATTTAATAACCAATTCCAAATTAAATTTCCATTTTTCTTGTTTTCTGCAAATCAAATTCACATTCCAGGTTTGTTCATTCCATGCTAGAAGAAAAAATGATGATGATTCATACTCCTTAACAATGTATATTGTATAATTTTCTTTGAATAAATGTTATACATAAAATATCTGAGTATTTTTTTGGCATGGAGCACATTATCATGTTTTAGATTAATTTATATGGGAAAACTGTTTCGCTTAACAAGTGTTTTGTATTACGAGTAAGATTCTGGAACGGATTATGCTCGTTAAGTGAGATTCCACTGTATATACTTTGGTTTATGAATCAAGAAAGAAGTAACTTATACTTTGAATCCTGGTAAAATAGTTAATGGAATTAAAGGAAGTCTTGTTTTTACACACAGTCACAATTTTTTATAAATAATATTATTAATAGTAGTATCAAAACATCAAGAAAATAAACAGCTATTTCAAAAATTTTATATGTAATTGGCTCAATGTCTGCAATAAAATATTGCTCTATTGATGGAATTATCAATAAATGATTTCTGCAATCTTAATATATTTATTAATCAATCTTTATTTATTGTTTTAGTTAATTACTTGTTTTAGTATTTATATTTAATTAGAGGGCTTTACCCATAGGCTTTAACTCCTTATTCCCAGTACAGGCTATTCATAATAAAAATTTCGTGACAATTCACTTTTTCTCGGTGCCACCATTTCTATTTTATTATTATTATGTTGTGAATTTCATGCTCGGCTGATATTGGTTTCAAGTGTTATGCTCGACTAAAAGTAAGGCATAGCTACCCAAACAGGTGTTACATTAAGCTTCTGTGTCATTGGTATGTGTCAACATCTAGAAACTTTCTAACAATGTGACGTGTTCAATATTGCAGCTTTCTGTAGTGCCATGTATATGTTTTTATTAAGGTTTAATGTTTCTATACTTTTGTGTAGTGTCTGCAGTATAACACCAGTAGAAGAGAGGACAACAAGTACAATAAACACCTTATCTATCTTTCACATACTCCTTATTTTTTTAGTGAGTGGAGTATACTTGCTGATTTTTCTAGTGTGAGCATTTTTTATGTTATGAGTGTTATGGAATGGAAATGTCTATTATATAAGTGATCGTACTGCTTTTGTCAATGAAATTGATGTCAGGTTTATTGTTATGAATTGTTATATCTGTGATTATGGTTTTGTCATAATATATTTTGTGTGTGTCATTTTCTAATACTGCGTAGGTGTTTAATAATCTGTGTTTTAGTACAAGCTCTTGGTGTATATTTGCTATTTGATTATGCCTATGTAAGTAGTCTGTTTGTGCTAAGAGCTTGCAACCAGAGGTTATGTTATATTGTTTATGGCAGAATGTGGCATTTTCTTCAAGAGTCATTTGTGAGTGATGTATCCTTCTGGATGTGTTTTCTGTAGTTTTTAGTGTTTATGACCTGATCTTGAATGGCAACCATAAATCTCTTAGTCTGTTCAAACAGGCAGCCCCTAGTCAGCCAGAAGTTTGGTGCAGTTTTGTCAATGTACTCTTTACACGGAAGGGTTAATCTTTCTATGGCAGATTTAGAATAATGTTGTGTATGCTTAGTGTTTTTTGTTTTCCTTTGGAGTTGCTCAAGATCTGTGTGAGTCCAATGCATAACTCAAAGAATAAGTGAGTACTGGGATAACATGTGTTCATTGCTTTAATAGTGTTCTGAGAATAGTGTTTAACCTACTTTGGTATTTTTTAATTAATCTTTGCTTTATTATATTATTGTGAGACTACGGGGGTAGTTACGATGTTACTCTTAACAATAGCAAAAAGGATTTAATGAGTAAAATAAAACAGTTACATAAATCAAGCCTGTCTAGATTATACCTCTAAATGTGAGAGAGAGAGTTTACAATCAGTAAAAATATTGATAATACCTCTGTCGATCAAACTTGGAGAATGCGAGATGAATTGCTGGAGAGTTGGAGCGGGACTATCTTCTTCATATTAATTGATATGGCAGGGTCCGATTCTGGTAGACTGCCTGTTGTTTCTAGCGCCTTCTTAATATGGAAGACTACGTGTAGATTATGGCAAGTTCCTTTCGTCATGGACTGCCATCTAATATGGCTATATGAGATGGCAGGTTTCAGGACGTTGCCATATTAAATCACATCAGGTTTCTATTGACTGTTCCGAACTTGTGAATTTTTTCCTTATTTATTCTCGGTTCCCACCAATCAGATTGTACTGGACACACACCTGAATCTGATGCAAGAGAAGATATTCATCAGATAAATTAGATAAGAACTTTCTATGGGAAGTTTTACTTTTCTTTCCCACACAAAACAATGATTTTTGGTCTATTTGATAGCTGAAATATTACATAGAGATTATTTATCAAGTGAGAAAATCTAAGAATGTGATAAACTGAATAAATTTTCGAATAAATAGCTCTCTACTCTCACATTCTCACATTATCATTATTGTTACAGAAAAACATTTTTGAGACTTTTAAGCTAATTATTTCATATATATAGGATAGATTAGTATTATAATTTTATTTTTATCAAATTAATTTTTTTGAAAACTTTTACTTTTTGTTTACAGATTTCTTCATTTCTTTCCTTTTGATGAATTGAAATTATGGAAAAAATACATAGAAATAAATACAGGTAGAATAAGTAATTTTAAAACTTTTAATTTTTGTGTAGTCTGAATATTTGCATTAATTTTATTTTAAAAATTAACATAATTTGTAGATTAAAATAATTTTAACTTGTTTATTTGATCATTTTAACCATTATTACAAAATGGTGTAATTTTTGTTATTAAACATTCCAAAACAATCAAAATATTTAATAAATTTACTTGTATAAATGAAGTAAATAAATTTTTTTTAAACACAATGCATATATTTACATTACAGATACTTTTGGTAATCTCTTTAAAGTTTTGATGAATTTTATTCTCTTGAGACGTTTGAAAGATCAGACTGATGAGAAAGGAAATTGTTTGGTGAGTGTCAACTTTTGTACAAATATTATAGACATTAATTTTATGTAATTTATAAATGATAGACTTAAATATTATATGTCAAATGTAAGTAGATATTCTATGGTAGATGATATTTGTATAGATTAATCTACCTCCGAAAGAAATGATAACCATCAAACTACAGTTATCGGTCAAAGAGAGAAAAGTGTATGACAAATTTTTCAAGTTCTGTCAGTAAGTTTAGTTTTTATTTATTTTCCTTATTAATGCAAATGAAAATTATTTTACAAATAAAATGAGATATGATAAAAATGTGTAATGAAGAATTTTTGCAAAAATTACTACATAAGAACTTATATTACTTAGAAAAAAAGTATATATAAAAAAATTAATGAACTTTTTTGTAAAATAATTTCTTTAGTAGAATCTGTTATTATCATGGATGTTATAGGCCATTTAAAGTTATTAAAATTAATAAATGCCAAAATGTAAAAATTAAAATGTACTAAATAATGCTTCATTTATTGTGATTAAAGTTTGGATATTGTTACTATCCTTAAATACTTTTTTAAAGATTAAATTAAAAAAACCTTAAAAAAAAACTTTAATGCCTATGGGTGGAAATAGGAACAGGGTCCATACAGACCTGGAATGTCAAGGAATAAGATTTTTAGCAGAAAAACTCAAGGAATTGCATTAAAATTGCAAATACCACAGAATCCATCTGTTGCTCTTGCTTTTTTTTTTTTTTTTTTTATACGAATGTGTCTTTAAATTCGGTTCAGTATAGCAAGGTTTACGAAAACTGGAACGACCAAACAAATGGCAAGATTTGTCGTGCTTATATCTCATAATTGTAAATGATAGTCTAACGATTTAAATTTTCTTGGATAGAGAAGGTTTACGTCTGTTTTTTAAATGCTGGGTAGTGGGGTGTGCAGCTATGGGGGGGTTTGCGGTTGCATGTGAACACTGAAATTAGTGACACAGTGTGACTTTTGGGCAGTGAAAGTTTGGATGACAAAGAAATAGAGTGTCGAAACTGGTGTCAATTTGTACAGAATGACAGTATCTACAATATTATTTAGCAATAATAACCAATAAAATATAATTTGTAATGTTATAAGCTAATAGCTATGCATGTTGAAGAAAATTTCATCAACTCCAATGTGAATACTTCAAGTGTGCCACCACTTGAACCAATAGATATTGATTCGTGATAACTACTAAGACTTTATTCATTTACATCTTATCCTTTCTCTTATAACACAAAGACAGATTCAAACCTTAACTTTTTGCAGTCAGTTGATGCCATGGGGGAGGCAATTCCTGTATTTTTATTTGTTGTGTTCTTCGCTGCTGGCCACATGCAGTATGTGGAGATGATAATCCTGCTAATTTTGACAGATTGATATTCTGTTATATGTCTTCTCTCTAACTGCAAATTTCCATCTTCAGATGGTCTGCAGAATTTTGCAAGTATACCAAAATATCACCATAAACTTAGTCAGGTTTTCAAAAACACCATTGACAACAACCCATTTTCCTGCCAAAACTCTGCTTCTCTTATAAATATTGAGGCGGGATGGGAAGAAATGTATAATGACCTTGAATGTGTCCATGCTGGACCAAAAATAGCATGAGATAAGTGATTTCTCCCTCTTCGGGTATGCAATTCATTATGTTTAAATTATTTCGAATTTTCCACCTCCTCTCTTTAAGAAAGTTTGATTTTATGACATGATACAAATCTTTGTTTTATTTAAATAAAATTTATAAAAAATTTCATGATTTAATTTAAATTAATTCATATGATGTAGAAATAACAAAGCTAATTACGTAATCAATTTTATGCTAACTTTTTGCTTTCTATAAGTGAATAAAGTATTTTTTAATATTAAAAAAATTATATCAATAGAGTAAAAATGGGTTTAAATAGACTTGGCCAAATATTACAGGATGGAAAGGGGAAATGCTGTTGAAAACTTCCTAAAGAACAGCAAAGAAATTAAAGACTAAACTTATTTAAAAAATAAAATGATGAAATTGGAGCTAGAGCCAAGAATTTTTTAAAGAATATATCTTTGGCTCTGACTCTGTCTTCAAAACCTTGGTCATTAGTTTGGGAAAATCCCAAAATGATTTTAATAAGTGGATTCTACTGTATTTGTAAATTTTTATGTTTGTTGCAATTAAAGTTTATTGATTTTATTTTCTGTTTCGTTTACTGGACAATTATGTATTGATATATTAAAACAGTAATGATGCAAAAATTCTAAAACACGAAAATAAATTGTGATTATTAACCAAGTAATGCAAAAATATTGCTGTTCCTGACATTTTTTAGACTCCTGTCTTGGGACTAAATCGTTGAAATGCATTTCTCTTAATTGGACTTTAAAACTAAACTTGTGTGTGTGTTTACTAATGTATTGCACATTCGTGAGTCTTAATGTGTGCTGTAAGCATTTTCATGAATTACATAAAAATGATTTTTCTGCATTTGCCAAATTTAAATTTAACAATGTACAATAGAGCATTGATTATCCGACCCCCGATTAACTGTCACCTCAGTTAACCGACTGCGTTCTAGTCGGCAAATTCAAATGTCTGCTAGTGATGTGGAGCTACAATATTTGGCTATAGCTTGGCTACTTTAATATTATTTTTGTTAAATTTTTGCGTGTTTTAGCTGGCAATACTGGCTTGACCATAAGGGGAGGCCAGTATCTAAACGAGGCTTAATTTTCTAATTATGAGTGGTGGTTTGTTTTGTGAGCAATAAAATAATTTAAAAATAATTTTAACGATACAATAGCGACGACTATTACTTAAAAAAAAATTTTGTTAGGCTTACTGTCGATGAAAATTCAACGCGGAGTTGGTTAATAGCGATATACTACACTATAATATACTACACTAATAATGTGTTTTTTTATACTTTTCGGTTATCCAACTTTTCAATTATCTGACCAACCCCAGTCCCCAATTGAGTCAGATGATCGATGCTCTACTGTAATAATAATGTAAACAAATATCTTAAATTTATTTTATAAATATCTAAAGAAAATATAAGTAGCTCATATGACATTTTTGTCTGTGTTGCATTTCCAAGTACAGCCAATCCAATCCTAATGACATTTTTAAGTATTTGCAAGTAGATATCACAAAATTAAATGTTATATGCATCAACTTTATAACATGTTGCCAGATTTCTTTCAATTTAGTATACAGTGGAACCTTGCTTAACAAGCACCTTGCATAACAAGCAAAACAAATTGTAATTTGTTTTGCTTGTAAAAAAATTGTAAAAAAATGACTCGCTTAACAAGCAACGTTTTGCATAACAAGTGACGAGGAGAGGGAAATCCCAGATTGTGTGCATGCTCCATCAGTCTGTGTTTAGCACTGTTCCACTAGCAACTTAGTGTTGCTTGTGATCAAACGTTTTTCCAAACTTGTGTTCACACACATTACATATAAGCATCGACAACCATCGCCCGTTATATAATAAACACGCCAAACGATATATCAAATTCTTGGGCTGTGTAAAGACTATAATTAAATATTAGAAATTAATTAATTTGACTAGAGGTAGGCAGTTATGCTGCCATCTGGTATTAAATTTATTGATCAGATTCAAATTAAATTTTAAAAATGTCTAAATTAAAAATTAATTGTTTATAATTTTTAAATTTGATACGAGATGATAGCATAACTTCCTTCCTCTAGTCAAATAAATAATTTCTAATATTTAATTATAGCCTTTACACAGCCCAAGAATTTGGCATATTGTTTTGCATGTTTATCAAACATATTACCCGTGATTTTTTTTTCCTGCAAATCAAATTCACATTCCAGGTGGTTCATTCCACGCTATAAGAAAAGATGATAATGATTCATGCTCCTTAACAATGTATATTGTATAATTTTCTTTAAATAAACGTTATACATAAAATATTTGAGTATTTTTTGTGGCATGGAACACATTATCATATTTTACATTAATTTATATGGGAAAAACTGTTTTGCTTAACGAGTAAGATTCTGGAATGAATTATGCTTGTTAAGCGAGGTACCTCTGTATAGTTTAATGAAATAAAACACAATTTTTATGTGTGTCTTTGTTTGTGACATAGATCGACTGTGGCTACTTTTCGTTACGAACAAGAATTGAAAAAGAATGAAGGTCTGATGATGTCTCAATCCAACATTCAAACAAGTAATTTTTGAGGAGTTTTATTTATAACTTGAAAAAAATTATATTAGTATTTTTTAAGAAAATGATTATTTTAAATTTAGAAGATAAAGTAGAGAATGCCGGAATTCAAGTTAACAAATCGTTCATACTGGTGATTCTTTTGAGGTTGCAACAGTGTTGTTGTCATCTGAGTTTATTACAAAAGGTAAAAGATAGTCATTAAAATTTATAGCATTTATTATGTTGCCGAATTGATATGCTGTTATAAGTAATGGAATAGGAAATGATACCAACTTGTGAACTTTGTATTTGCATTAGTTTTTTAAAATATACTGTTTTTTTCTGCTTATAATTTAAATAAAAATCAATTCTTTCAGATAATATTTTTCAGTAGTGTGGAATTATTGATTGCGAATCCATAATTGCAAAAGCTTGATATGATGATAGTCGTCTTTGTTTATGATTAGTACATTTGAACAACTTATAATAACTGATGACTTCATTTAAATGGTTGTAGCAGAACCTGCTTATCTTAATTAGACTCGCCTATATTGATGACAATAACCAAACAACATTAAAACAAAACATGTATATGCATTTTGTTTTCTGTAGCAAATTTGTGCTTAATTTCAAAGAATATACAACCAAGAGAGAGAAACATGAGCAGTCCAAGTGCTGAAAAAACGTATAATTTGAAGATATGTTAATTATAATTAATAATTCCTCCAGTATATTAATTAAGCTACTATACTGTGAGCAAGTATTGATTAAAGACTGATAACAATTATGCATTATCAGTATATGTTGAGGCTAATAATGCAAAAACTTCTGCTTAAAAAATGGTAACGACAAATTTTGATTACAATAAGCAGTTTACAAATGTATTTTAACTGTTTTAGCATAAGCTAGTTCTGTTAACATTACTCGGCTGATGATAATATCCATAATTACAGTAAAATGTAATGTTAAAAATTAATAATACACAAATTAATATATTTTCTCTTATTCCATTAAATAAGGAAATTAAAGTAACTTCAAAAAAAAAAATTTTTTTTTTTCGTTATTGTTTGAGGATTATGGAAGAGACCAAACTTTTCTAGGTAGCTTTTTCGTAACAGTACAGATTTATTCATTCTGAAATCACCAAGATATTTTGTCTTTAAAGGTTGCCAAGTACGAAATATTTTGGACTGAAGATGAAAAAGAGGAGAAAATGTTTGAACAGATGGAAGCGTTGTCTCTAAACAATGTCAAAAAATCTATGGATTCCAAGGACATGCCATTACACAGTTTATTTTGTGGAATAAGCAACGATTTACCTCCTGACGTTTCATCAACCCAGAAACAAACTTTGGATGCCGACTTTAAACCAAATGCACCAAGTACAAAGGTAAAACTATTGCTATGAATTAAATAATTATCTCAAAAACTAGTTTGTAGATATATGTGAGTAATTTAACCAGATGGATGTATGAACAGTTGCATTATACATGTATTACCTTTAACTATTATTAACTTAATAGTTATTGCAGGTAGCTATATTTATATAATTGTGGCTGACAGTCTAGTGAAGACTGAAATGTATTCCACAAGTAAAACTCTTATTTTCTTGATGTGACTTTAATTACTTGGCTCCATTAGTTTGATAAAGCTCGTGTATCTGTACTGGTTTTTGAGATAATTATTTTATTTTATTTATTAGAGGAAAGAACCTTACAACTATTTATTTATTTATTGAGACAATTACATTTTGTAATAATATCAGGTTATCAAAATATTACAGAGTTTAATTGCAATTCCATTTAATTAATGATAGGTATTAGCAATACTAAGTGAATTAGAGAAGATAAGAAATAGAAGTGAAGATGGTGTAATGGAGAAATGGTATGTTATGTTTTTGACTAAATCATAATTAAGTCTAATAGATACATTAGAACTTTGGTTCAGTTTGTGTCAATGCAAAGTATGATGCTTGCAGTTTCAAATTCTTATTAAATCAGTTTTTAATCTAATACATTTTTATGGTGACTTATATGAGAATTGTATGTTTTTACATAAATGTGGATGTGTTTATTTTGATAACATAATATGAAATTTTAAGTGTGACTTTAACATATAACTTTTTAAGCGTATTGATTTCGCAATGGGTGTCCATGTTGGAAATCGTGGCGGAACACATCAACAAAGCAGGTTATCGATACAGTATGATTAAAGGAGATGTAAACGTAGAAGCAAGGACAAAAATAGTTGAAGAATTCAACAACGATCCCCAAGGAGCAGAAGTAAGGATGCATTGCCATAGCCGATAAGTAGTTAATTAGTATTTTGGTTAAAAGAATTTTTAGTAAATTAATTTTGTCGTCGTAGATACTGTTGTTGTCGCTTAAGGCCGGAGGAGTGGGTCTAAATCTGATCGGTGGAAACCATCTTTTCGTGTTGGACATTCACTGGTAAGTACAATGCCAGGTAGATAAATATTTTGCAACGTCTTTCTTATAAACATAGATTATTTGCGCTTAGGAATCCTGCTCTGGAGAACCAAGCCTGCGATCGCATCTATCGTCTCGGCCAAAAGAAGAAAGTCTTCATTCATAAGTGAGTGGAAGAAAACTAATTGTAGAACAAATATTTTTTATTTATTTAAATTTTTTAACACCTTTTCCTATAGGTTTGTATGCGAAAATACTATTGAAGAGAAGATCGTATCATTTCAAAAAAACAAAATGAATCTAGCAAATAACATATTAAGCACAAACAGCAAAAGTCAAATAACTCTAAAAGATTTTTATGAGTTACTTCAGATTTAATGCACGAGTCCAGTTAGTTTTTAACTTCTATAGAATGTTTTCTTGCATTCTGATGGAATTTATTTATCTAACCGAACATATCTGTGATACGTATCTGTTTTATATGACTGTGATAAATTATTTTTTTAATCCGAGTTTCTCGTTTCATCATTTTAACATGTATTTTTGGCACATTATACTAATCATAAGATCCATTATTTTAGTTTTTATTAGATGATGATTGCAATTTTTATTCTGTTCTTCTATTACTTCCTACATTTGCTTGGTTTGAGGAAAACCAAATTTTATAGATTAAAAGTATTTGCATCTTAATTTTTAGAATCTGAAAATTTTCCATTTTATGGGGCAGAAGTAATTTAGTTTCCAGTAGATTAATGACATATGATAAATTAATACACAAATTTTTATGTTGACACAGACACTGTTAAGTAACTGCATTGTGTAAGTCTAGATAATTTGAAGCCAGTGTATCTGGTATTTTGGAAATTAAACTCAAATACAGAAAGTAGATGTAGGTAATCAGTAACGATTGCTTTTTATACACAATCAAGTGTTCATATTCCAGCAAAACATTTAATTCTGAAAATCTGTATTCTCACTCAAGTTATTCCCCTAAATGTTTTCTGTGCCTGTTTTTAAGTATTTGCAAACTATATTCAATTAATGGAAATATATTTAAGTGTGTTCCTACATTAAAAATTCCAATTGTGTTTTATAATAACTAGTAACATTTTAGAACCACATTAATGAAAATACCACATTGAAATTTTATTACATAGTTAAAAACATGGTCTCGCCAGGGTATTCGGAGACATTAAGGCCGCGTCGCCGTCCCGTCATCGCCGAGCAAAGCGAACGCCAAATTTTTGGTGCATTAAATTTTGCCCTGTCATTTCGGACACCCGGGTGTGCAATTAGGGACACCGGGACACTATTGCAAAGTCTTCAAGTCAATGCAACGAGGGTACACTTAGTTCTTAACTTTGTCATAATGGCTTATATAGCTTAGACACATTATTGAGAAATTTATATTCCTCTATTAAACAATATATTGGTCAGTAAATTACAATAACAATCATAGAAGTTCCGGTAAGACTGGTTTGTATCGACTTATCCGATTTCGGTCAATTCCGACATAACGTCCCACAGGTAGAGTTAATTACAGTTACATTTCAATCTGCAAAATCATTTATTTTACAGGGCAGCCCAAAATCGGATGGCAGTTTAATCCTTACGAGTCGCCCTATACAAATTCTTCGTTGGATTGTATTTTGGATGCCGTCGGCGATTGCATTATCTTCAACCGAAGGGACTTTAAATATAGGGAAGATAATCGGTTATTGGGATTATTTGCGCAGAGAAGACAAGAATAAAATTATAATTTAAAGTTTTGCTAGCCGCCTCCAAAGGTACTAAAGGTCTGCGATTTTTTCCAAGAATGTCGCTTTTAATCCGAAAAAAGATCATACGAAATGACCTTTTTCTGTCTTAGGAAAGGAGGAGTGTACAACGAGTAAAAATTGCTGCGACATCATCACAATGCCGGGTTGCAATTTTTATTCGTATTTTTAATTTATTTAACTTAAAATATATATACTCTACCCCAAATTAGTAGTCTCTTGCCCCTGTACATCATACTTTCCTCATAACAACTCAGTTGTGTTGGTCATCTATCTACATTCTGGGGTAAGCATTATGACGTCATATAGTCTTCGGTCTTGCGAAGGACGTGACGTCTCGGTAATTAAATTAGATCCGTAACAGGAGAAGGCGTTGCCATCGCCGTTTTTTTTTTTTTTTTTGTTTTGTTCACTTTTCGGCGTGCCACGTGGTCGACAAAGTCGAATAAAGCTTAAGGACGTTGGAAAATGTTACTAATGCATAGCTTTTAACAGAGACGGCTTTTATATTATTAATATATCGGTTAATCGACTTTCGGGTTTTAAATAGGTGGTAACCGGGTTCGAAACCCGTCCGAGTCTTCGAACGGATGTCGGTCATTAATAACTTACGCGTAAATTTAAAAGGAAGGAGTAACTGCTCGTGAAAGTTACCTCCGCGACGAAAGACGGGGTGGTCCTAAAGTCAGTTAACGGCGTGACCTTCCCGATGCATTGGCGAAAACGAATCTCGAAATAGGTTAAACGACTTAGTTTTACATTAAGAGCGCAATTTATTGCTTAGTGTTTAATTGATTTGTGAGCTCCCCTATCGTAATTTCGACCTCTCGCGGTTACCTTTCGCCAACAGCCAGACACAATTAGATCGATAGAGTAATACTACTGTCGTGTGTGATTATTAATGAAAAATGCACTACTTTATTAATATTCATTTAATAATTACTCTATACTGTATATTCGACGCGTGTATAAAACGTGTCGAGTTAGTAAATAAACGGCGCTAATGCGCAAATATCCCTCGTGACGTCACGGAGGAGGAGGAAAAGGTTTCGGTTTTAAAGGATGGACGGAAGAATGGGGTCGGCGCGTAACACCAGAGGAAGATACAAATCCGAGAAAAGTGAGGAATTTTATTTATAAATCGAAAAAAGAACGAAGCGTGTCAATTAAGTTTTAATTTCTCAACCTCGATTTGTAATATTCTTTTGAAATTTTCTAAACAATAGTAAACACAAAACGATGTTAAAAATTAATCACTGTTAATATCTGATGATGATTAAGATATTTGGTAAAAGTTTACTTTTAATACATGACGCGCTTGTTTCCTAATTGCATAGAGTGGCTTGGTGACGACGACGGGTACTGTCGATACCGTGTGTTGGACAGAATTGCCACTTTAGGTAGGATCTATTTTACCAAATAATGATTAGTTAGTCGTGGCTTCTCACACAGATATTCATCTTTCTAGCATTTCATTATAATCATTCGACGACTTTTATAATTCGTAACGACAGAACCAATTTCTAATTATTCCGAATTTAATCTCTCTCTCGTAAACTCCGTTTCTGAAATCCTATAATATGTTTGGTATTTAAATTAAAGGATCGTGATCTATTTTTGGTACATTAAGGAAAATATCTTTACCAGTATCAAATAGGGGAAGTTTCTTAGCGGTATTGCCAACCATCTTTTCTGCCGCCCGTTTAACTCCTTTATGTACAGTACTTCTCTTTCAATTTGTATATTATGCTCGCGTTTTCATATAAACAAAATTACGTCTAAAGGTTAAACGAATAGAGATTGGTATTGCTGTTCTAAGGGAATAATTTATGTAGCCCAAACAGTAGGCAATGTGCCAAATGATTTTTACGCCTAACTAAAAGGGGCACGCCACTTGACTAAAAGGAAAATGGCGGACGTGTATTCAATTGTTTTTAAACCACGGCGTAGCTGTAGCCACTGTAGTATATTCTAGCTCGTTGCACCAATCGTATGACCACGAAACTGGCGCACCCCATTCAACCACCGATTACTAGGGATCTCCCAATACCATAAGTATCGATATCGTCCAGTATCGAAAATCTTGCCAAATATCGCTGTTCAGTTTGTCGCGTGGCCTTTCTGTTTTTACTGCCGAGGAGGTACTGTACTCATTATAATTAAGTCCGAGTAGCCCAGAGTAACAATTAGTATTTTTGCTTACTCCAGGGAATTGAATCCCGGCCACCTGGCTTGTTCTGAATTGAGGGCGTAAGTCAGTATTCAGTTTATACTCCTAGGTTGTCTTATGTACTACTGTACAGTACACAAAAGAAGTCCCGGATCTACAATCCCGCTAATGAGTTCTGTGGGTACTATTTTTTTCTTTTGCTTTTTAGTCCTGTGGACACTAAGAGGGCCTCTTATAGCAAGCCCGTTATGAGTTCGGCCAGGCCTACTATGAGACGGCGGGGGCCGACATATCCGGTCGGATGAACTCCCGAAAACTTTCTGGGGATTTTTTTTATCCCGGGTTCCCAGAGCGTATATATGTTTATAAAATCTTTAAATTTACCTCTAGACAAAAAGAAAACCTCTAAATCCAGAGGTAAAACCTCCAAAACGGTAACTCTTCCGCCACCTACGCGTCTAATTGCAGGTGTCGTCGTTAATTTACACGCATTTTAATTGTAATTTTATTTAAATACGTCTTTAAAATAATTGCACGTATTTCTATCGAATAATAATAATTTAACCAACGTTTTCAGTCGGCAGAAATTACGCAAAGTGCGGATGCAATAAAGACGAGTCATTGCCGATTCCCGGATCCGACGCACCCCCCGATCGGATATTCACCTTCCCCTTTCTTCGGGATTCGGCCACAGTCGACTACTTGAAGAAACACAACAGGATTATGTTCATTATAAGAGGGCCGTCGGGGACCGGCAAAGAAACGCTCTCTTCCATGATTGCTTCCTTGTATCCAGAGAGCGACGTCATCTCGGCTAAACTCTATTACAGTCTCCCATTGGCCGAGCGGAGGACGAGATTTAATGCCCGAAAGTCTCACGCCTGGTGCCGCAGAAGGTACGTTTCTGGTGTTTAGATTATATTGTAATTATCGTTAATTGTAATTAAATATTAATTTCGTACGACAGAGCGGAAGACGGATGTAAAGAGAACAAACCGATATTAATAATAAGGAATACGAATGTAAGAAGATGGGAAATTCAACCTTACCTTAAATTGGCCAAGGATTTTCAATACACCGTTATTTTTGCCGATTGTTCTAAGAAATTCTGTTTCGACCCCGAAGTAAGTCAACGCTTCAGAACCTGGTTTCTATGATTTTATATTAGAGAAGTTGCGGCCGAAGTTTTCATCTCTCAAACGTGAACGTCAAACGTCGAGCGCCGCTTACAAGATAGCGGCGCTCGACGTTCGACGTTCACGTTTGAGAGATGAAAACTTCGGCCGCAACCTCTCTATTACTTTCCCGTTCGTTATAGAATATAACACGAAGAAAGTGTGTCCGTCGGTCAAATTTTGACACTACAAGAGTCCAAAAATGCAGAAAAACCGCGTACAAAATTGTGTGTCGGCGCCTATTTTGCATCATATGTCGGGAGTGGGTGAGCCAAAAATAATGAAACTTGGCAGAGTTATATTTATGTGTGGGGCATTAATGTTTCAGGCACAGTTTGTACGCATCTTTAGGTGAGAATGCATTGTAACTACAAGGAGTTCGGTAGTAATTCCCTCGCAGATAGAATAATTTACGTTATAAAATAATAATTAAATCGGATGAATGCAATTTGATTTACGTAAAAAAGCGGCAATCATTTTCTCGTTTCTAGATACTGGCTAAATCGAATACACAAGGACTGGACGCCGAATATTTCGAAACCCGATTGAAACAATGGGAAGAAGTGATACCGTGGTATACGGGTTGGTTCCTCGGTCCCGCCGACGTTCGTTGGTTACGCGACAAATCCACAAACTTGCTAAAAGAAATTACCGCTGGAAAAAGCGCTTTGGGGATTTCTTCCGGTGAGTGTTAGATGTACAGTACATTTCCGTTTCCAAGATATTTCGAAATTGGCTGGGATCTCGCGCGGCAGAAAGCTAGTGTTCCGAACACCCTTCCTGTCAACGGGTGTTCGGAACACCTGGTTTTGGTTTCGGTTTAAAAAATGGATGGAAGAGAAGGGTCGGCCCGTAACACTACAGGGGGATACAAGATAAAGAGCGGGGAATCCCCTTCGAGGATTCCCCGCTCTTTATCGTCTTCCTTTTTTTAATACAGTTAATAATAAATAAATATTATAAGTATTAACTCNATTGAAAATAATTAATTGAACAAAAATTAAATTTTAAACTTATTCAAGTTATCTAATAAAAATATTTCTTTCTCATTAGATTCAAGAAGTTTACGGAAAGGGGTTTGAACTGAACATTACAGCATTCATTTTACACAAGAACATGCTTGTGGCCGCAGTTCGACTGACGTCAAAAGAACGGGAGATGTCTTACTACGGAAACAGTAGAGATCTAGAAGACACACTAGAAGACGCAATGGACAATTTGAGATTAATTAATTATAAATATCGTGTCTGTTGTTATTAAATATCATACTTCCTTTTAAGAATGAGTTTTTCTTAATTATTTTTCTACGTACATGTATATAATAGCCCAGTGAATCAATATTATTGTGATTCATCTTTGTGCGACATCTCCCATTTTCCAGATGTTTTCACTGTTTTCTAACACGACTTACAGATAGTCTTGGATCATTTTATTGCAAATACTACCATATTTTGCTTACCTTTTAATTCAATATTCTCTTAAATACTGTTTTGGGTTAAGTGGTGGTTTCCTGATTGACAATAAATTTTCCACAAAATGTGTTTAAAATATCTTCTAATTGGGGAATTCTATTCCCTGCAATAGCATTGTAGAAAAGTTTCCAGTACCTGCAACTTATTATGAAACAATTATTTAAAGAATTTGCTGTTGAATGTTTTCTTATCTGAGAATGCAAAAGATACATTATGCTCAGTTTTATAAATTAATATTGATAATCATTATATGAAAATGGAATATATATTCCATTTTCATATAATGATTAACATATAAGAGAGACTGATATTTCTTCTTTCTGCAACTTGTTACACTTAACACGAAGTCATTACTTTTGATGAGTTTCCTCCTCTATCTGATTTGTGGCCCTACTGTTTATCAACTTCTTTATTCTCGCCTGCATTTGAACTATGTTCATTCGTCTCGACCTCGATCTCCCTCTGCTTTCTTCTAATCTCCATGTTTATGACTTGTCTCCTGGATAACTTTTCCCTCTTCTTGTGACACGCTTGTACTATGTAGTCTTCCTTTTTTGACTCGCTTGTATTACCTGCTTATTTTTTAAACTTGTTATTCAAAATATCAAAAAAAAAATTGAAAATAATTAATTGAACAAAAATTAAATTTTAAACTTATTCAAGTTATCTAATAAAAATATTTCTTTCTCATTAGATTCAAGAAGTTTACGGAAAGGTGTTTGAACTGAACATTACAGCATTCATTTTACACAAGAACATGCTAGTGGCCGCAGTTCGACTGACGTCAAAAGAGCGGGAGATGTCTTATTACGGAAGCAGTAGAGATCTAGAAGACACACTAGAAGACGCAATGGACAATTTGAGATTAATTAATAATTATTCTCGTGTCGACACTAGAGACCGGCAAGTGGACGCTACAAACTCCAAAGAAACTTTTGAAGTTTTGGACCAGCCGGGCGGCAAGCGCAAGATCGAAGACTACGGCTTCATGTTGTTGGGGTGGGAAGACGAAAACCGCGGTTATCCCCTCTTTACGGAATTGAAAGACCCGAGAGATTTACGGGCCATTATGACGGCATTGTCGAAAAACAACGTGGAGAAGAGCGTAACTGTAGACGGAATGAACGCTCACAAAATACAAAATTCCATAGTAATCGAAGCAAACCAATGCTTCAGATGCAAAAGCGTCTTCACTGGTTTGTATTAAGTAAAGTTTAAATTTTTCAGAATATAGAACATTTTTATCGTGTGTTAGGGAAACACGCTAAGAATACAATCACAAAAAAGCTTTAATAATGCCATATATTTTCTGATAACTTATGTAGAATTTATTCTAAAATTTTTATTGATGATTTAGTAAAGACATGTACTTTGTCTGTTTTAATGTCGTTAGAGATTTTCCAAAACTGTTGAACAAGATTTAACAATTTGTAAATGATAAGAAATGAAATGCTTTGTTAATCTCAAGCTTTAAGATTTAGAATAAGGCTAAAAATTTATTACATAGAATTTTGTTTTATAAACAGAAACATACAGGTTTTATGACGATTTATTTTAATCGTCATAAAACCTTCTGTACATTTCTGTTGTGTAGAAAACTGATTTGTAGATCTTCTTTTGGATCTACAAATCAGTTTTCTACACACTTTTACTTGAAACTGCTCTTTTTTGGATAGATCTTTGATAAGACCACAATTTTTTTTTCTTTTAATTAAATGAATTATAGACGTGATAGATCCATCTTGGGTTTGGCCAGACCCACAATGGGGCAGTCCAAGTGGCCCTACCTATCAGATGTCCCCCCGTAAAAAATTGCCGTGGTTGCTCATCCAGATTCTGTCCCATCCCCAGAGCATAACCATTTGACTGGAAGGTGCAGAACTCTAAGTTTACTGTCGGCAATGAATACAATATGGTGTCTAGGTATAAAATACAACTTTGAGGAGGATGCAGATTACACGCGACTTAACCAAACAACTATATTAATCCTTAATTATAAATCATTTTTTTATTAATTTTTTGATGATAAAGTTATTGCTAAATATTATTTTCACTCCTTTAATTTTATAAATATAAATATAATAATATAATTATATAAATATTGTTTCTCTTATAGAACTCGCTATTCAATCAATTGCATGTAATTTTAACATTATAACCTATATAATAACCTAGTCATTATAGACTAACAGTTGTATTTGAAATATGCAATTTGAAAAACTTGTAGACCTATAAATTCCGCTGTCTTTCCTTAATCTGGAGAACCGAGTTTAATAGATGAAAGACGAGACCGGGTATGGAATTTTTACAGGTTATTTCTAGAATTTAATATATTAAATTTTTGCATTGTGTTTTAAAGTTTTCAGAAAATAGTTACTCGTGAATAACTTTGTATTTCGGTCGTTGCCCGTTAAAGAATAAAGTGTTTATAATATGGATTTACCGTGTCCGATTTCCTCGTTGGCGATTAATAGAAATACATTTTATTAATCCTACTTTATTTGCGTCGCGATCTAATTAAAGCCGCTTCTATACGAAATNCTGTTTTAATGTCGTTAGAGATTTTCCAAAACTGTTGAACAAGATTTAACAATTTGTAAATGATAAGAAATGAAATGCTTTGTTAATCTCAAGCTTTAAGATTTAGAATAAGGCTAAAAATTTATTACATAGAATTTTGTTTTATAAACAGAAACATACAGGTTTTATGACGATTTATTTTAATCGTCATAAAACCTTCTGTACATTTCTGTTGTGTAGAAAACTGATTTGTAGATCTTCTTTTGGATCTACAAATCAGTTTTCTACACACTTTTACTTGAAACTGCTCTTTTTTGGATAGATCTTTGATAAGACCACAATTTTTTTTTCTTTTAATTAAATGAATTATAGACGTGATAGATCCATCTTGGGTTTGGCCAGACCCACAATGGGGCAGTCCAAGTGGCCCTACCTATCAGATGTCCCCCCGTAAAAAATTGCCGTGGTTGCTCATCCAGATTCTGTCCCATCCCCAGAGCATAACCATTTGACTGGAAGGTGCAGAACTCTAAGTTTACTGTCGGCAATGAATACAATATGGTGTCTAGGTATAAAATACAACTTTGAGGAGGATGCAGATTACACGCGACTTAACCAAACAACTATATTAATCCTTAATTATAAATCATTTTTTTATTAATTTTTTGATGATAAAGTTATTGCTAAATATTATTTTCACTCCTTTAATTTTATAAATATAAATATAATAATATAATTATATAAATATTGTTTCTCTTATAGAACTCGCTATTCAATCAATTGCATGTAATTTTAACATTATAACCTATATAATAACCTAGTCATTATAGACTAACAGTTGTATTTGAAATATGCAATTTGAAAAACTTGTAGACCTATAAATTCCGCTGTCTTTCCTTAATCTGGAGAACCGAGTTTAATAGATGAAAGACGAGACCGGGTATGGAATTTTTACAGGTTATTTCTAGAATTTAATATATTAAATTTTTGCATTGTGTTTTAAAGTTTTCAGAAAATAGTTACTCGTGAATAACTTTGTATTTCGGTCGTTGCCCGTTAAAGAATAAAGTGTTTATAATATGGATTTACCGTGTCCGATTTCCTCGTTGGCGATTAATAGAAATACATTTTATTAATCCTACTTTATTTGCGTCGCGATCTAATTAAAGCCGCTCCTATACGAAATAGACTCGTAAAGTGACTGGCATATTTCTTCTAATTCGTAAATTATTGACGGAGGACGGTTATTTATAACGATTACGTTTTTATCCTTCGACTTTGGGGGCAACGCTTAAAATATTATCGGGAGGGCCGAAGGGGTTCCGTTTGCGTTTAGTGGTCGAGAAGAATGCGGTGCGAGGTCGATAGAAAAGTTTCCTAAGAATATTTCCAAGCCTTTCTCACACCAGGGAAAAGGGGTTGGGGGAGTTGGGTATAACTTTATGAAACAAAGGGGGCGGCGGGTGGAAAAAGTTTGGGAGTCGCTGGACTAAAGTAATCAAACAATAGAATAACCCGTTTCGTTTGAAACGGACTAAGCTATTGGTTCGCTTATGGAACTGCTGGCCAATTTGGAAACACTCGGTGACGTCAGAGAAATGATTTTCTTTCCGGTACGTTTTGCTTTCGTTTCATAAGTTGGCTTCTACAGACGCTCTATCGACCGTTATCGCTTTTGCTACGAAAAGAGGTAAGTTTGTTTAATTAAATTTCAATTTCCAGGCTAGAAATTGTTTACGTACGAACTTAAACATGTAAAAATATTAATATTTACGTTAATATAAACGGATTTAGAATAAATTAATTGCCGTTTACATTGTTATCGTTTATAAAAAATGATTAGGAAACCGATCGAAAATTCATTTGTATTTTAATTTAATACTAATAATAGAAAAATGGTAATAAGTGTTAATGAATTGTTTAATTTAAAATAATTTTGAAACTAACGTAATCGATTGGGTTTCGGTTTTGGTTTTGGATTGGGTTTCGGTTTCGTGATAGCGCGCCATTTGTATTAAATTTGCATCGTCGGCGTGACGTAACGTATTCGGTTTTAAAACTGAAAATTTAACCCAAAGATCGAAAAATTTCATTTATAAGGTTCGGAGGTGTGCGTTTTTTTAATGAAAATTTAAAATATGACGTAAAACTGACGTATTTCGACTACAGTACCTATGTTATCGGAGTAGTGACACGAGTCAACTGTTATCACGTGAGTCTGAGTTAACATTAAGAAATGACGATTATTTCGGTAAAAGTCCATCCCTTCTACATGGGGCGTTTTTTTCTAATTTTGCTCTCTTAAGACACCTCTCAAATAGATGTGTCCTAAACACATATAAATTTTTGGGGGCGACGTGTGTAATAAGAGCTATAAGCGAAAATTTATCGGATTACTTACCGACTCTGCACGGTGAAAGCCGCCATTGCTTAAATTTGTTTTCGTCGTGGAGCGGCACATTGTACGGCGGACGCGTACGAAGACTGTCACGTGTACGTATACATAATATAGTATAGTATGTATTTTGTAGTTAGAAATGTCTTATTATTATGTTACTGGTCATATTAAATGAGTTAATAACAATAGGCTAATATGTTGAATTTTACCAATTTATGTTTGTGCACCGTCATGGCGGTGGTCGCGATTATTCGTACTCCCAACAGACTCCTCCCGGAGGGGAGCCGCTGGCAGGCCGTCAACTGTTTAACGTACCTTAATTTGTTATTTCACTACGTAAAACTTTTAACACCGAGACTATTATATCGAAGTACAGTACTTTAATATAATAATCAACTAAATAAAAATTATCATATATGTATCTATATTGCATTATTGTACGATAAAGGTTAATGTTACCTATGGTTCCAAAATGGCGGCCGACTGTTCGTGGTCCAGACGGACTCCTCCCGAGAGGGAAGCCGCCGAGTGCCAAACGTCACTAGTTATTGATTCACGGTAGTTCTTGAACGAACTAAATAAATAAATAAAAAGGAAACGTCTACTAAAAATGTAGTTAATATAACGGAAACGAAACGAACCTAACCGAAGCACCGCCATTTTGGAACCATATGTAACATTAACCATGATAAAAAGTAATTTAAAAAAATTTTTTACAAGCCTTCTATATATTCATAATAATTACATAAGTTCATAATAATAAAGCGTATCGAGATCAAAAGGCTATGCGGATAAAATAAAAAAATTTATTAAATGAACAATACACTTTTAATTTGTAACAGCTCCACATCTTTTTACATCAATATTCAAACTAGTGCTGGTGAATATGGGGATAGAGTATGGCTAATTTTGTAGCTTGCTTGTGGATTTACTTTTGTATGGATTTGTTAAATTTTTCCAAATAAGATTTTCTTATATCAATGTTTTGATTTTTCACCACCTTATAATATCGGTGGAAAATATCTTCAAAACATATCAAAAGTTTTATTATTACAAAAAAAAACACGAAATTTTTTTTAAACTTTTAACTTCAACTAATTTATATTGATATATATAACCCATTCAACGGGTAACTGTCTGTCCGCGTAACCGATGCCAAAAACGGTCACTAGAGGCGCCCTAGCGAAGATTTTAAATTAACAATACAAATGAACACATACGCTAACAAGAAATATGGCGGTTTCCAGCCATATTTCTTGTTAGCGTATGTGTTCACTTTCGAATTGGACAAGTAAGCACGAATACACGTGCTAATGACGTCACATCCGGTTATCAGAATTAGCACTGCTAACTCAGACTGGCGTCTAATTACAGAACGATTCCGTAACCATAGTTCTGTTTTTTACCACGAGATGTCGCTACTTTGTGACGTCAAGAAGCTGGACAAGCATAATTCTGACTGTGTTGTAAATACACTACAGTCAGAATTAATTTATTACGAACAAAATTTGCTACTGTTCGTTTGTTGAACGTCAAATTTCTTTTGTCTAATGTTCAATGTTTATATTATAGCTTTAAAAGATGATTATTGTTTATTATTTTTATCAAAATATTTAAAATTATACAGTATTTTATAAAAGTTATTCTACAGAATATGTAGACTTTCGTTCTTAAATTCTTTTAATCTCAAGATTTTCCTGCTGAATTTTCAATCTCTTACTCGAATTTTTTTTTTTTTTATTATTTAATAAAATTATTCATTGCGTTTTAGAAATAATTTAAACGTTTTATATTAGAAAATTTGCAATACAGTATTTTATTTCACAATTAACGTTTATCTTTGAAATGTTCCACAAAACCAAACTCAATTTTCTGCATAGGCATCCTTATTTGGTTTTCACGAAATTTTAAACAACCTAACCCTAGCGAATACCAAGAGTTAAGTGTATCTTGTGTAATTTGAGTAAAGTCTTTTGAATTGGTAGTTTAAATCCATCAACAAATTATCATCGTCACTAAAATATTAGTGAACTTTTTGTAGCCTGATTTAACAGATCTGCAATGATTCATTTGAACGTTAGCTAAGAAAAAATGCCACAGTATTCATAAGAAAGATGTTTTCTTTATGAAAAAGATTTATTGAAAATTATACATTTGCAACATTTTCATATGCACAATCTGTTATTGAATGTTTTCCTTTTGTAAGTACAGTACATTTCTGAACTGAGCGTAGTCATGATCCCATGTGCCAGAGCCGCACGAGTAGAATTTATAAATTCCATGAATT
Organism: Centruroides sculpturatus; assembly: GCF_000671375.1. Taxonomy (NCBI): domain Eukaryota; kingdom Metazoa; phylum Arthropoda; class Arachnida; order Scorpiones; family Buthidae; genus Centruroides; species Centruroides sculpturatus. The sequence continues at coordinate 772,419 of NW_019384374.1, forward strand.
TTTAGACAGTACGACACAATTAACTTTAGTTGGTTCTCAACTTATCTGTGACTTTCCATTCGTAGAAATCTGTCAAATACAGTACATAATATTTTTAATTACAGTACTACTGAATGAGCTGTTAATATTCATGAAAACAATTATTTTAAGATATATTAATTAAATACAGCATTTTTAAATTTCAGAACAGAATTTACTTACCCTTCATAGTTTTGAATTCCAGCTTCTCAATTTCACAGGCAAATTTATGTACTATACAGGTACAGTACTTTCTCCAGATGTTCACGTAATTGAAGGAAAGTAGAAAATCCTTCAGAACATGAAGTCTTCCGACAGAATATAGACTTTTCCTCCACCAGGATTTGCTTATCTTCTAAATCTACATGCTTGTTAGTAAGATTTCCTTTTGAGGAGAAGTGCTTATCGCAATAACAATAAGTATTTTCTAATATATCCAACGCAATATTTTCCATAACGATTTCTTAGCAACGTAGCGGGAATACTTCAAAACCAATTATCGATGATAAAGTATGGTTTTAAAGCTAAAATATCGACAAAAAATTTCAAGCACACCGTACAGTATGAGGTATACGCTATCTGAACGTCACGAGACTAGCGGCATCTCGTGGTAAAAACCAGAACTACGGCTACGGAATCGTTCTGTAATTAGACGCCAGTTAACTCAGAAGTAAACGCACCCTCACAGTGAACGTCGCGCATTGGCTCACGGGAAATTTGTTGAAAAAATGGCGGATACATTTAAAATCGAGGTTTACGAGTGAAGGTAAATAAACAAATTAAACTATTTTAAAGTATTTATAGAATGTTTAATAGATAGAAATATAGATCCGTATGATGCTATTGGGACGGTAAGATTTACCCTCCGAATGAAGGGGGTGGCGACCCGGCAACTTGTGCTGTTTAGGGGGTACGGCTGTTTGAAAGGTTTTCTTCCATAAAATTAATCGATTTTAGACTAATTTGACTCAAATATTTCCAAAAGAAGTATAATTTTTTGGGAATAAACCATATAAAATGTGTTATAAACAAAAAATTGTCGGAATACTTACCGAGTTCGAAGACGCCATTGCTTAACCTTGTTTTCGTCGCGGATCAGCACATCGGCGTACGAAGCTGTCACGCGACATTTGTCGGTGCTATTCGGTCACGTGAGTACTCATCTCCGACGAGTTTTCTGATAACTTACTCTTTTTGCGAAGAATTCGCTGAACTTTGGATTTATAAGATATTTTATATGGGTTATTCCCAAAAATTATACGTGTTTTGGAAATGTTCGAGTCAAATTAGTCTAAAATCGATTAATTTTATGGAAGAAAACCTTTCAAACAGCCGTACCCCCTAAACTGCACAAGTGCCTCCCGAGATATAGCCCTCCGAAAATTATTCTACGGGTCATGTGACCGCCTGTTTGCCACAATTTACCCCGCGAATGAGCGGGTGGGCGAGCGCGCGTTAATTTTTTTTCGCGCGGTAGGCTCCCTTTTGACCACGATGTCACGTGACCATAAATGACGTAGGCGAATTTTCACGGGGGCTGCGTTTCTTTATGTAACGAGAGTTCAGCGTAAATGACGTCACGAGCAGCTATCGCTACACGTCGCTGCATCATAGTTTAGAAACGCTTTCCGCTCGAGCGAAACACGGACGTCATAATCTATTCTTTAATTCCAGTTACAGCCGAAAATAGTGCTTTAGTTAAAGAACTACAATATTTAAATAAAGAGATATAAAGAATCGAGCATTTATCTTTCCATAAATGTGAACAAAGTAAAGAGATAAAAGATATATAATTATATTTAAAATATAGTATTTTCTTATTCTTTAGATAACTTTCAGAGTCATTTCATAAAATTTAATCCTTCTTAATCTTTCCATAATATTTTTATCAACAGTCACTTCGACTTTTTTATTTTTACAGCATAATATCGTAATATACACACAAGCGTCCATTTTGCTTTACACGTGTAGCGGAGGTAAAAGCTGCTTTATCTTCGCTGCAGCGACCTCTTGCAGCAAACGTTTAGAAACGGTTCGCTACATTGCAGCGCTGCATTTAGAAACGGGTTTCAGAGGATTCGCTGTAAAGCGCTTCTCGAGCGCTGCATAAAGAAATGCAGCTGGGCTTATATCTCGCAAAGGGTCGTGAGTAGGGGGTATGGTTCCTTTGACTTTATTGTTCGCACAGGGGGGCTACAGTTTCGGGGGTTGCCACCTTTTCATTCGGAGGGTAAATCTTACCATTGGGACTTAAACGGAACTGCAAGAACAGACCTCTCACCTAGACAGCACGTGCAGGCCCTCGAACGTTACGTAGCACGCACACATCGATTTGACTAATTGCGGACAAGAGTTCATCAGAGAAAAGGTGACCAGCCAGAATCTCCATATTAGAGAAGAAAGAAAGAAACGGAACTGCACAGCATATTGATAGGAACAAAAAAGTCAAAGGAACCATGCCTCATGGAAATTTGTAAATAACGCCCGCTAGGGGGCGTCCGGGCTACTAGTTTTGAATATTCTAATAGAGGACTTTCTTTGGATCTACTGATATAATACATTTGTTACAAATTGTTCTATACTTGTTATTAAGTAACCAGATATATTATATAATGAATTCATTTCTGCATTGTTTACAGGCATATTTTCAGCTTCAAAATTTTCTGGCTTAACAAGTCATCGTATTCTTTTATGGGTTCTTTGATTACAATAAAATTTTTTTTAAATGTTATTGATTCCTCATACTTCTGCACTATATTCGTACTTAGAGCAAAAAGCGGATGCCTCGATGCTGCTAATTTAAACCATTTTTCGACGGCATCAATAAACCGAGCGGTTGTTAAATATTCTGGTTTATTCACTTCTGAAAAAATCTTAATCCACTGCTTATATCATGACTGATGAGGTGTGTAGATGTTTTCACTTTCATTTTTTTGAAAATGTGATGGCAATAATTTGTGGCATTAATTTAATTAAGTCTTCCTCACTTAATTAAATTAACTTAGGAGTTAATTTGAAGTTTAAGTTTTGTTGTTGATTTAGCACTATGTTGTGATGATATCAGTTGGAAGATTGAATTTTTCTTTTGTTTCTTTAGATATTTTTATAATTTTATTTGTTATTAGTGTACTTTTTATATTTTTAAATAAATGTGGTACATCTGCAAGCAGATAAATCTTTTTATCTGAATTTAAAGGATGCTTTATGGAATTTACTATTTTGCTGTGATCACCTCCTGTGATGTTCCATTTTCTCCATAATGCTTTGTTAGATGAGCCTGTGTCTGATGTAATGCTAACAACATTTAACCAACACAAGCAATTATTTCAAATAATATATTTTCACATAAACTTCCATCTACAGAGTTATCTGTAAAATAGTAAGCTACGACTTGTTTCCGTCGTAAAGTAATCCCCCTGGCATAATCACAAATACACGAGTTGCAGTCCCAGAATGACCAGGTAAAGTGACATCACCAATATATGTGTTACTGTTGTTATCAAACATTGTCGAATAAATTCACTTTAATCTTTAAAAATTCAATGACTTCTGTTAGAATCCCACTTTCAAATTTTACATTTTGTAATCGTCTTTGTAAAGTTCTGATTGAAGGTAATGGAATGTTTTGTTTTAATAACTCTTCATATCCATTAGTTCCGCAAGAAAATCTTAATTTTGAAGCTTTTTTAATAGTTTTATTTGACCATTTCATAAATTTAGTTCTTCTTTTTGTGGCAGATATTTGGTCATTATTAAGAATTAATGATAAGAATTGATACGATTCATTGTCTTCTTTATCCCTTTCTACTTCCTTTTCCAAAATTCCAATTCTATGTTTCAATGTTCTGATAGTGTTTACATATTTAACATTTCTTTCACATGATCTTCTATATACTTGTTTATATTTTTTAAAATTCTGTTGTAATATAAATATATCTTTTGTTTGTTCTATAGATAATGTATCATGATTTACAGAAATGTCTTCGGCTTATGTGGTTTCTTCTATAAATGTTGAAGATGTTTCAAAATTTGTTGATGGTGTAACAGTAGTATGAAAGGTATGTAATGGAGAAGTAACTTTTGCAGTTTTTACTTGTTTTATAACAGTCGAGGATCTTCCTTTTGTTGGTTTTCTGTGAATAATTTGTTTTGTGAATGAAAACGAAGTTGGAATGGCATTATGCTTTAATTTCTTCTTCCCATTAACTCTTATTTTTTCCCACATTTGTAGTTCAAAATGAACTTCACGCAAACAAGAATTATTTGTAGGTTTCCAATTTTCTCGGCGCACTTTTTCGTTCCAAATTTTTCTCTTGGAAAATATTTCATGGTATATCCTTTTGCAGCAGAATTAGAACAACCAAAAGCCGAACATCCAGGCATTATTTAAGTGATATCTACATAATAAAATTAAAGTGTTTATTCTAAAACTGGATTCAAAATGCATTAAGACACCTTTAATGCATTCAGCAGAATAACAATACAAAAGTACTAGTATGTAAAAGAATCATTTGTTTAATGAATTTTTACACGCCTTCTAAATTGTATTACCTTTACAAATCATATTTTAAATAATCACATATTACCAAATAAATTCTGCCTTTCAATAAATCCAAAGTACTAGTATGTCTTTGTATTGTATTGTACAGGATGTAATAAAGAAGTCTTACAAGTAATAGAATTAAATTTGTTTTGAGCAGAATAACAAATTTTTTTAGGTACTACAGTACATGTAAATGTTTAGTTTTATTATAAATAATACTTTTCTAAAGAATATTTTTATATGTTTAAGATTTGTAACTATTTCTCTTTCATCTATATAATTTATTATGTTAGAACAAAACTACAGTACAGCAAAATTACAGTACTCCAGTCAGATAAGCTTCATTAGCTCAAACATTAATTTTTAAGTTATTTTAGCAAAGGAATCATGCAAAATATAACAATTTATGCTTACAAGTTAGTTAAACACAAAAAGTTCTATAAGCATACATATTCTTCGTGAATGAATGGTTTTCTATGGAGAAATAATTTTGGAAAAATTAGTAGAAAATTAAATTTTGGTTATATTTTGCTACCTTACGTTAATTTTTGTACTTCTTTTTATACAATACAAACAGTTTATATATATTTTTTCGTTTTAATAACATTGCTTAAGCAGATATCGGATCTAATGTAAACAGCTACGCTAACTATTGATTTTTTTTATTTGTTTCCTTATATTGAAGCTTAAATATGAACGTAAACATAGGCATGAATTTGCTATATTTTTATCTATATTGCATTTTTTAGGCTAGTATACTATATCATAATTTTAAATGATAATTTATAACACGAAGTTTAAGTCTTTGGTTATGCCAAGGTTATTTCTCTTAAGCGCAATAAATATGTATGTGACAATTAGTGTGAGATCCGAATAGCCCCTGGGTCTAAATGATAATTTAAAGATATAGTTTTAATTTTGTAGAAAAATATTCTTTCGTTTTGGTTTTCTAGCATGGGAAAGCAGATAACAGNAAAAAAAATGAAGACGTTTAAGCCGATCGTGTACTCACCCACCTACACGTAACAAACGCCATTATCGACGGTCCAGAACTGCCAGATGGCGGCGCTCACCCGTTAGCCGTACACGTTTTGGGCTAAATACGTGCGCCTCAACCTCTCTACTGAGACAATTTGCGACGTAACAAGTTTAGTAAAAAAAAAACCAATATTCATTTTTATAATTGTTTTAATTATTTATTTAATTTAATACTTTAATTCAATTATTTTGAGTAATTTTAATTTAATTATTTAAAAATTTCGCGGCACCCTTGTAGCGTACTAGCGGCACTCGCTTTGAGAACCACTGAGTTAATTGATCCACGTTTGATAATTGTCTTCAACACATTTGCACCAATTTGTTATTCTGCCAAGCCTCTTTCTCCACTGCATAAACCTAGGAATAATTTTCTGGTGTTTACTTATGTGGGAAAATTGTGTTTATGAAATACGTAGAGATGGTGATGACGACGAGTCTTTTTATGGGATATCCGGGTTTTAAAAAGCCAAGGGTAAATGGCAGATACAAATTTAGGTAATTTATACTTGGCGTCTCTCTCTCGGCCCTGCTGCTTGGAAAGAATTTCTCGTAAAAATGTAGAATAAATTATCTTCCCAATGTTTTTCTACTTTATTTTATCTCATACCGCGTTTCCCCGAAAATAAGACAGTGTCTTATATTAATTTTTGCTCTAAAAAATGCACTAGGTCTTATTTTCAGGGGGATGTCTTATATTTCCATGAAGACGAATTCACATTTATTGTTGAACAATACGCTAAACAGGTTCGAGAGAACACCTTGCGACACATTCAACTTAACCTTTTTATAGTGTCCACATCGAGCTCGATGACCAATTAGTGCTTACTGAACCGTAGCACTATGCAAATGTGATGTGGCGTGATTCCCAGCCGACCAATTAGCGATCACCAGCGATAACATTATGCAAATCTGTGATTCCCAAGCCATAGTCTTATGCAAATCATGCCGTGTGGCGTAATTGTCNGTGGATGGAGTTGGATTTTAGTTAGCCTCCTCAGCAGTTCATTCTTTCTCCTTTTCTCGTAGCAAAGATGATCCAGCGAAACGACCCGTCAGAACTTCTAGAATCCAAGGTTGAGACGAAAAAAGTCCTCTCTTCAGGCAAACCACCCCTTTTATACCGTCTCCCTGATACATACTACGTCATTACTACGTTTACAACCCTCACCCAATCAGTGAGCACACACCACAAAAAGGTGATTTTCCGACATGAACGAAAATTTTACATACACGGATCCATAATCTGATACGAGATAAACCGAAACAAGACATTACATTTGTGTACAATACAATTAGTGCTGTAGCACTACAATAGAATGTTACTTGTTGCAGTTTTAAAGTACGTAAGCACTTCGTAGATATTATATATATATGTAAAAATAATGACATAATAGCTAATTAAACATTATTTTATTATTAAAGATAATTATAAATGATAAACTGTTATAATTATAAATGATTATGATTTTAATTTACAATATCAAAACAAGATTAACCATTTTGGGTTTTGTTTAAAATATGTTTTTGTTACAGAAAATGGCATGGTCTAGAAGAAAAGAAAACGATGGTATGGTTATTTTAGAATTTATTTACTTATATTTTGAATTTGTCTTAATTTTGTATCTTAAAATAATATCTATACAACATTATTGTATTGTAATTATTAATATTTATAATATTAATATTGTGTGGATAGACTAATGTAGATTTATCATATTCATCTGTTCAGAGAACAACTGTTATCTATATATATAAAAATAAATGTGTGTGTATGTGTTCTTCATGCATTACCACACCGTTTATCCGATTGCCGTGAAACTTTGAGAAGTTGTTTAATATACTCCCGTGAAGGTTTCTGGCGTAGTACGATTGCCACGAAGCTTTGGGAAGTTTTTTAATACACTTTCGCGAAGGTTTCTGGCATTTATCCTACGATAGATGGCGCGCGTTTACACGAGCATTCGAGTACTGTGCGTTCGATCGATTTCAAATTGCGAAGACCATTTCCCCTCTTCAAAAATATCTCTATATATGCATTTGTCAACTGTTATTTACGATATTTGTAATAATTTTTGTTTAATCACTTTATTTCAACATTTTTTGCTGATTATGTATTCGCTCGAACTTCGTTAAAACCTTAACCGTACCCCGAACAACGACCGAAGTCGTTGGAAGAAATTCGCCTATTTTACCTATGTAGGGATCTCCCCTTTTCCAAATGTTAATATCGACTCAAAATAATTTAAAAAGACAAATTACAATAAAACGGTTTATTATCCGACTATAAGAAATTTCACAACACGCCAAGGAAGAGAGGAAGGAGCAATTAAATAATTAAAATTATAAAGGATTAAAATATATATATATATAAATGGGGAATATCGCGCTTCTGACAATCGCAGCGAGTGAGCGAGCTAAATTTGGAGAATCCGTGCTTCTCGCGTGGACAACTGTATGTGGCCTGCTCACGCGTCGGAAAACCTGATTTATTCGTGTACGCACCAGACGGAAAAACAAAAAATAAAAATTTCCTTTCTTCTGAGATCGCAGCAATGCGCGACGGGTAAGCTAGTATATTAATAAAAATCAAACACAAAAATAAATTAAAATCCAGGTAGTAGCTTAGACTACATTTTTAAAAATCAGTGGTAAAAATTTAATTTAAAAGACATTAAAATATATTTCCTTTTAACTTAAAAGGTTGTTCAATTTATTTTTCTTCCCTGGCTGTTACAACAGCCAGGGAAGGAAAGTACGAAGATTGGTTCAAAAGTGACCCCCAAGATTTTTACGTGTTTGGATTCGGGAACCTTGAAACATAGAGAAATGCAAAACAAATTTCAGGAGATTTTATCTGTACGAGTATGTATAAATATTTGGGGAGCACAGTTTTGTTCATCCATTCCGAAGCTTAATAACTCTGTGCCTTTTGTCAAAACTTTTTGAAATTCATTTATTTTTTATTGGTATTGATTGACAAACTAAAGAATTGATCGGTCATGAATGGGCGAATTTTGTCATATCGACTTCTTTGTTCAGCACTTTTCCTTGTAAATTAAAGGTTTGATTAATTGTGATGGGACAAAATTATACCATACATTGTTTACAATAAATAAAATCAAACTATTACTTTTGAATGAAACAAGTATATGTATGCATGTGATTAGAGACAAAGAAAATATACAATAGAGCACTATTTATCCGAAAGTCGGTTATCCGAAAAAATTCCAGTCGGCAAATTTAAATTTTTGCTAGTGCTGTGGCACTGCAATCATTAATTAACAATATCTTGGGCTACTCCAATATTTTCTTTTGTTGATGTGTGCGTTTTAGCTGGCAGACTGGCACTTTTGTGGGGTGCTTTGCAAGGACTGTGTGTTGTGCTGAATCTAACGTTTTTGATACTAGATTAACTTCTAAAGTATAATTTTTTTGTTTTTATATTTTTCAATATATTTATTTTGTTTGTAAAAAATAAAGATATAATTTTTAACGATACAATAGTCACGATTATTATTTTAAAAAGATTATGTTAGGCTTAACATCGACGAAAATTCAACGCNTATTTTTATATGTTTAAGATTTGTAACTATTTCTCTTTCATCTATATAATTTATTATGTTAGAACAAAACTACAGTACAGCAAAATTACAGTACTCCAGTCAGATAAGCTTCATTAGCTCAAACATTAATTTTTAAGTTATTTTAGCAAAGGAATCATGCAAAATATAACAATTTATGCTTACAAGTTAGTTAAACACAAAAAGTTCTATAAGCATACATATTCTTCGTGAATGAATGGTTTTCTATGGAGAAATAATTTTGGAAAAATTAGTAGAAAATTAAATTTTGGTTATATTTTGCTACCTTACGTTAATTTTTGTACTTCTTTTTATACAATACAAACAGTTTATATATATTTTTTCGTTTTAATAACATTGCTTAAGCAGATATCGGATCTAATGTAAACAGCTACGCTAACTATTGATTTTTTTTATTTGTTTCCTTATATTGAAGCTTAAATATGAACGTAAACATAGGCATGAATTTGCTATATTTTTATCTATATTGCATTTTTTAGGCTAGTATACTATATCATAATTTTAAATGATAATTTATAACACGAAGTTTAAGTCTTTGGTTATGCCAAGGTTATTTCTCTTAAGCGCAATAAATATGTATGTGACAATTAGTGTGAGATCCGAATAGCCCCTGGGTCTAAATGATAATTTAAAGATATAGTTTTAATTTTGTAGAAAAATATTCTTTCGTTTTGGTTTTCTAGCATGGGAAAGCAGATAACAGAGCCACTTCCTTTGATGGAAGTATGAGCATCCTTTGTTTTTCCCTTATATGTTAAAAATCTCGCCACGATGGGAATTGACGACCCCTCATTTCTTCCCCTTTTCATCCGTTCACGTGGAAGAATCCAAACATGCTGATTGGTCGCAAATGGAGAGAGATAGTCAGAATTTGGCAGAATTCGGGGAGTTCGTCCAGAGATCTGAGAGTGAAAAGCACTCCACACATTTGTTCTCTAAGGCCAACGCCCATAGTCGTATCCTATCAAATTAATATTGAGTTAGAAACACAGAAGATGAATTGTAACATTGTGCCTATCAAGACATCCAACTGAATAGAAGTTGAGAACTTAGAACTGAAGTATATTTGACGAAAGGAAGATAAAGTCAACTAAACAGGTTGTATGTTTATGAATGAATTGTGAGCTCTCTCTCTCTCTCGACATTGTATAGGTTAAGTAAGTCCGTTACTCTCTCGGTGCCTCTAATTGGATTTAATTGCTGTAGTCATTCGTTTATCTCTGAATATCCAACCATTTTTCCTTTGTATAATCTAGTTTATTTTTAGTTATTAAATTTTCTATATTTTTGTTAAAGAAATGTCTCGTGTTGACTCTCTGAATCAAATCTACGGCATAATATCACGCGTGTTTATCTGTGTTACAAGAAGTAGATAAACTGGTGTCAATCCTGACATAGATCCGAATCCCATGATTGGATCGATTACAAAAGCCCTCCCGGTCAGAAATCTTGACACAAGATTGGATCAAAAGATCCGAAACTAGGAGAACAGATTTCACTTAATCTGTGCCGAATAAGTGGTACCAACATCATAACAGATAGATTGTACCCCCGGCTGATCTCACATTATTATTCGCATTGCATTATTCTCAATTTTTACGAAACGAGTGTTCGCAGTTAATAGCTAATACACCAGTCGTTAAATATTACTTTTCACTCGTAACGATGCATGCGAGGAAACAAGAGAGATGCTGGGCATCATTAATTATCGATGCATATGGAGATTAAAATTTTATTTCATTTGCTTGGCATCTGATCAAAATGCTCAGACATCTGCTTCCAGCAACAACGATCTAGCCAGATTTACAAGTCACAGTTTCATTTCCATAGAAATCTGCTACCATGTGCTCACACAGTTGCACAGCACTTTGGTAAATATAGCAATACTCATTAAAACTGTGTAACTAGTAATGTGTTCAAAAGTATTGTCTCAGTGAGTGTTTTATGCTTCTTGAGATAGAATCCATCGGCTTTTCTTTGGTACAGCATTAATCGCACTTCTGATCCCAATATAAAGACTGTTTAAGAAGAGATTTTAAAGATTGAACCCATTTTTAACACATACTCTAGTGTGAAAATTCAGACTCCCGTGTAAATTTTCACTCGTTGGTAATTTTTATTTTCATCATTATTTCCCTTTTTCCTCTAGTCATGTTAAAGTTAGACCTTTTGATCTATAAGTGTAATGCATCACTACCAAAGGTGGCCTAAACATCTTCGGAAGTTCTCCCCTGACAACAGGAGATTATTCAGTCCCACCTTCGTTATAATTTGTACAAATCAGTAGCCAATTGACAAGAATCTCCACCTGTTACAGGATAGAGAGTAACAGGATGACTTACAATTATCATCCAGGTGGCCATGCAGATGTTCAGAACTTAGCCATCTGCAGAAATTAATTTAAGAAGCTTGACAGCTGGTGTGACACTTTCCCATCATAAGTAACGGATAGAAAACGTAATAAATCAAAAGAACCGTTTGATGGCTGTCAGAATAATGTAAACAAATCTTGACACAAGTCAAGAGTTACATGCGATTGCATCAGATTTTCCCCCGATGATTCCCCCTCCAGAACGTGTATAAAAAGGGGTTGCACTTGCACCTCCGGGTGGACAGTCGAAGAGGACACTGCCAGGCGGACACATACGAGCAGTCACCTCAACAGCAGATAGCTGAAGCAGGTCCAGCCAAAGTGGACAGTCGGCATGCACCCAGAAGCAGACAGAAAGGGACACCCGACCCATACCGCCTGTCGCTCCATACCGCCATCCAGGGGAACTATGATTTGGGACCGCCAATCCTAGAGCGTTTTACCAAACTCCCATACGAGAGCAGAAATCCGTGAGTTAAGCAACTAACCACATTTCAGTACTCTCTGTTTCGTTCCTCGACACGCTCTCGATCATAGTTTAAGATTCGGCTATATTATGTCTTTAGAATTAAATCTTAGGTAGTTAGGTAGAATTGTATTAGATGAATTATTGTAACCTTTTGATTTGTATAAGTTAAGTTAATTAAATGTGTTTATTTTATGTTCAATTCTGAATCATCCCCGAGTGCAATCGATACCTTGTCACGATCTCACTACCCCTCCCCACTCACTGTTTGCCCTCCTATATAGCCATACCTGACGAGAGCCGCCGGTAGTTGGGGAGCAGCTCGTCGCTCTACCCCCTTGGTTCTCACACTAGAAATAATGCGAGGAGAAATTTAACAAAGAAGTTAATCGATCCATGTTTGATAATTGTCTTCAACACAGTCGCACCAATTTGGCATTCTGCCAAGCCTCTTTCCCCACTGCATAAACATAAATAATACCAGAAAATTATTCCTAATAAAAATCTTGGAAAATTGTGTTTATGAAATATGTAGAGATGGTGATGACGATGAGTCTTCTAATGGGATATCTGGGTCTTTAAAAGCCAAGGGTAAACGGCAGATACAAATTTAGGTAATTTATTCTTGGCGTCTCTCTCTCGGCCCTGCTGCTTGGAAAGAATTTCTCGTAAAAATGTAGAATAAATTATCTTTCCAATGTTTTTCTACTTTATTTTTATCTCATATAGAATGTTACTTGTTGCAGTTTTAAAGTATGTAAGGACTTCGTAGATATTATATATATGTAAAAATAATGACATAATACCTAATTAAACATTATTTTATTATTAAAGATAATTATAAATGATTATGATTTTAATTTACAATATCACAACAAGATTAACCATTTTGGGTTTTGTTTAAAATATGTTTTTGTTACAGAAAATGGCATGGTCTAGAAGAAAAGAAAACGATGGTATGGTTATTTTAGAATTTATTTATGTATATTTTAAATTGTCTTAATTTTGTAGCTTAATGTACTATCTATACAACATCATTGTATTGTAATTATTAATATTGTAAATATTTACAATAATTACAATTATACATTAATATTGTGTAGATAGACTAATGTAGATTTATCATATTCATCTGTTTAAAGAACAGCTGTTATACATTAATAAAAATCAATTTAAATCCATATAGCTTAGACTACATTTTTAAAAATCAGTGGTAAAAATTTAATTTAAAAGACATTAAAATATATTTCCTTTTAAAAGGTTATTCAATTTCCCTGGCTGTTGTAACAGCCAGGGAAGGAAGGTACGAAGATTGGTCCAAAAGCGACCCCCTTAAGATTTTTACATGTTTGGATTTGGGGATCTTGAAACATAGAGAAATGCAAATTGTTCTTCCATTCCAAAGCTTAACATCTCTGTGCCTTTTGTCAAAACTTTTTGAAATTTATTTTTTATTGCTATTGATTGGTGTTGAATGGGCTAGTTTTGTCATATCAACTTCTTTGTTTAGCACTTTTCCTTGTAAATTAAAGGTTTGATTAATTGTGATGGGACAAAATTATACCATACATTGTTTATAATATATAAAATAAAACTATTACTTTTGAATGAAACAAGTGTATGTATGTATGTATGTGATTAGAGACAAAGAAAATATATTTATTAATTAGTGGTTAATTAATGGTAGCACAATTTCATATGCACCAGTTGAGCCAATCTATTAACTTGTTTATCTTCAGTTAATTGAATAAGTTAAAATTACTTGCAAGCAACATTCAATGTAGTTTGCTTTTTGTAAATGGCAATCACATGTGGGTGATCTGCCTAGGAAGAATGCTTCCCAGGAGGTCTTTTATGGGAAACTGGTCCTTATTTGAATGTTACAAACATGGCAAAACCCAGAAAACCCTCACATAACCAGCTCGTTGGCTAGGTGCAAATCCATGATCAACTATCAGTGTTCATTGGTTTTGCCACTGGTGGGCACTTCAATGTAGCAACTATTGATCATCCAAAACTTCTTGTTTCAATCATCTCTGTAGCACAGACTATCAGAGGTTTATCATTGTCTTCCAGATTCAAATGTTTTAAATTAATTTCTTGGTTATAAACATTTTTCTGATAGATAAAAACAAATTGTTTATGAATATTGTATACTGAATGTCCATTCACTTGCAAAAATTCACATAAACTCGTTGAGAATAAAACATTGTGTATGATTTAAGAATTCGCCAATAGAAAATTTAATAACTCAAATAAAACTTGAGCAGATTCTAGAATGAATCCTAATGCAATGAAAATAATTTGTATATTTTCTTTATTAAATATATCTTATCATTACAACAAAAGAATATCAATGTGTATAAAAATTGTTTTCATCATTAATTTTAGAATTTACCTTTTTTAATATCATTTACTAGAAAAAGTTAAAGAAAAAATAAGTGGAGGTTCTCGTCCAAAATACGTTCCCATTGACAACGTACCGCCAGAAAAAGTATTTGATTTCGTTTACTTGACTGACGAAGACACGATCGAATATTTGAAGAACCATGGCAGAATTGCTTTTGTGATAAGAGGTTTTCCAGGCACACGGAAAGAAGTGTTAAGGGATCTTCTTTTTGATGTATACAAAGATTCGGTTGCCTGTTCTGCAGATGATTATTTTTCTTTACGTTTTGCCACCGAAAGAGACGTGGATACTTTACGAAAATCCCATGACTGGTGTGAAGAAAGGTAAGTGGATCTAGATGACAAGCAGTTAAGCAAATATGCCATACAATCCTTTTCATATGGAAAAGACTTGATTACAGTACTTAACTGTTTAACAGTTAGGCATATCTCTCCAATATAAAACAGTTTAATACTTAAGTTATTAAATAACTTTTAATAAATACATTTTTAAATATTTAAAATTAGACATAAATATATTCAAATCATTCATTATAAGGGTTAATTAATATTTGTAGCAAAGTTGAAAAAATTTATATATTTAAGGTAATGAATTTTTATTATTTAAAGATTGGAAGAGTATTGCCGCCAGAATAAACCTGTTGTCATTGTTAAGAATTCTCACATTCGTAGATGGGAAATGGAACTCTATTTGAAAGTATTGAAAAGAAATTGCTACACTGTTCTCATATCCGAAACAACTAGGAAATTTCAAGTCAATACAAAGGTATGTGTTACGTATGTAAACCTCCAGGGAATAACCCACACCAAATTGCCCCTTGACATAGTTAGGCGATCCCACACCCGACTCCTGACCTTTGTCATGTTCGGTTGTCTCCAGGGGGTTGTGCATTAGCTATAGTGACACTTAGACCTGGAGGCACAAAGTTATGTTTGATTATAATAAAGTCAATTATATACGTTAACAAGAGTCGTTTATTTTACAGACACAACAGTATGTAAAAATTTAACAATTGTATTGTGAAGATGATGCAATGTGACGTGCAACGTAAAAGCAGCACATTTGCAATAACTTACATTTATGTTACTTTGCTAACACTGAATTGTTGGAAAAGATTCAACTCTTGCAGCATAGGTGATCATGTTACACTAACTACGACCAATTATTTCAATTGTTATGTATATATAAGTTATAGCAGACAATCACATATTTACTACGTATATTTCACATGCATAGTAGATACAGTAGAGCATCGATTATACGAATCAATTGGGGACTGGGGTTGTTCGGAAAATCGATTTTTTGGATAACCAATTATGTATGAAAAAATATATTAACTTATCCCATGTTGAAATTAGTTCAAATCCTGGCACGTCGTTTAGTGCCCTTTCATGGTTGCTCCAGTGCTGCCAGCTAAAACACGCACACCAACAAAAATAATATTGGAATAGCCCAAGACATAGCCAAAGATGTCAGTGCTACAGCACTAGCGGAAATTTAAATTTGCCAACTGGAAAGCTTTCGATTAATCGACATTTGGATAATCAATGCTCTACTGTAATTGTAAATGCATTATGTCATACACATAGCTATCTTCAAGTTTCATGGCAATTTTTCTGTGGCACCCAATGCATGTATGTGCACTGTCCTTATTTTTTGATAATTTATTATTGTGTTGCTTTAAATTCGAGAGTGCTCCATTTTTACAAACACATTTTCAAGGTAAAAATTTGGTTGATATAATAAACTGTGTGACTGACCTCGAACAAATAAGTTCTAACAATTTAATCTTGAATATTGATGATCAGTTCATTTATGACATTCTATAATAATAAATTACTGTTTATAAATATCTTTTTCTTATAAAATTATTTATTTAATAACCTAGATATTGGAGAAGTCAAACACAAAAGGATTGAGAAGGGATTATTTCGAAAAAAGACTTAGACAGTGGGAAGAAGTCGTGCCTTGGTTTACCGGGTGGTTTTTAAGTCCCGCAGACGGCAAGTGGATTTTTAAGAAGGCTCAAGAAATACTTTTGACGTTTTCAGAGAGTAAAGAATTTAAGGAGATTTATCTTAATCCAGGTATTATTATAATGATTGTTTTAAATAAGAAAAACATATNCACGATTATTATTTTAAAAAGATTATGTTAGGCTTAACATCGACGAAAATTCAACGCGAAGCGACACGCAACGGAGAAAAATTTCAACACGGTATAGGTTAATATATTTTTACGTACATGATCGGTTATCCGAAAATAAGTTATCCGAACGACCTGTCCCCAATTGATTCGGATAAACGACGCTCTACTGTACTTATTAATTACTGGTTAACTAATTAATGGTAGCACAGTTTCATATACACCTGTTGAGCCAATCTAGGAACTTGTTTATCTTCAGTTAATTGAATAAGTTAAAATTATTTGCAGGCAAGATTCAATGTAGTTTGCTTTTTGTATATGGCAATCATACGTGGGTGATCTGCCTAGGAAGAATGTTTCCCAGGAGATCTTTTATGGGAAACTGGTCCTTATTTGAATGTTGCAAACACGACAAAAACCCCACATAAGTAGCCCGTTGGCTAGGTGCAAATTCACGATCGACTATTGGTGTTCATTGGTTTTGGCCACTGGACCATTGGTGGACACTTTAATGTAGCGACTATTGATGATTCAAAACATCTTGTGGTGATACACCAAATGTTTATATATTTGTCATTAGTGTTAAACTTAATATTAAGTTTCCTCATTCCTTTGTCTATAAACTTTCTCGAACTTTCTAATGGTCTGTCCTCCCGGCGGGTGATAAACGTCTTCTAGGGAATACAACAAAAAACAAGAGTAGGGAAAAGAGACCCTGAGGCAAGTCGGGGGGAGAGAGGCATTCATTCTAGAGCTAGCGTTTGGACGAGACAGACGGAGAAAGGAAGAGGTCCTGGTCGTCAAAACAAAATAGGACTGCGAGATCTGTGAACGTCTAGAGAAATATCCAACAGAAAGGAAGGGAGGAAGGAAGATCAACGCAAGTCTTTGCCTTGATACTAGCGACGTCTAAAGGAAGGAAGAAAGAAAACTGGGGTACCCCATCAGCATTTTGTCCTATTCTTATTTGCTCATACTCTTAATAACAACTTTTTCATTCTATATTTCTTCATTAGTATATAAGTTAGATTAATATAAGTTAAGTAAAATTTAATATTGTCATGAAAAACGTGTCACTCTCTTGTACCAATATATAAATATATTACAAAAATCGGATATATATTGAAGTTGGGATCCTAAAGAATCTTGTATATGTATAACCGCACGAACTGACAATAAAATTTTTATTGTAGACAACTTTCATTGTTTTGTTCGTCCGCGTGTTCACCAGTCTTGTTTCAATCATCTCTGTAACACAGACTATCAGAGGTTTATCATTGTCTTCCAGATTCAAATGTTTTAAATTAATTTCTTGGTTATAAACATTTTTCTGATAGATAAAAACAAATTGTTTATGAATATTGTATACTGAATGTCCATTCACTCACAAAAATTCACATAAACTCGTTGAGAATAAAACATTGTGTATGATTTAAGAATTCGCCAATAGAAAATTTAATAACTCAAATAAAACTTGCATTAGGATTCATTCTAGAATCTGCTCAATGAAAATAATTTAAGATATATTTAATAAAGAAAATATATGTTATCATTACAACAAAAGAATATCAATGTGTATAAAAATTGTTTTCATCATTAATTTTAAAATTTACCTTTTTTAATATTCTTTACTAGAAAAAGTTAAAGAAAAAATAAGTGGAGGTTCTCGTCCAAAATATGTTCCCAATGACGACGTACCGCCAGAAAAAGTATTTGATTTCGTTTATTTGACCGACAAAGACACTATCGAGTATTTGAAGAACCATGGCAGAATTGCTTTTGTGATAAGAGGTTTTCCAGGCACATGGAAAGATGTGTTAAGGGATCTCCTTTTTGATGCATACAAAAATTCGGTCGCCTGTTCTGCAGATTATTATTTTTTGTTACCTTTCGCCCCCGAAAGAAACAAGGAAACTTTACAAAAATCCCATGACTGGTGTAAAGAAAGGTAAGTGGATCTAGATGACAAGCAGTTAAGCAAATATGCCATACAATCCTTTTCATATGGAAAAGACTTGATTACAGTACTTAACTGTTTAACAGTTAGGCATAACTCTCCAATATAAAACAGTTAACACTTAAGTTATTAAATAAGTTTTAATAAATATATTTTTAATCATTTAAAATTAGACATAAATATATTCAAAGCATTCATTATAAAGGTTAATTAATATTTGTAGCAAAGTTGAAAAAATTTATATATTTAAGGTAATGAATTTTTATTATTTAAAGATTGGAAGAGTATTGCCGCCAGAATAAACCTGTTGTCATTGTTAAGAATTCTCACATCCGTAGTTGGGAAATAGAATTCTATTTGAACGTATTGAGAGGAAATTGCTACACTGTTCTCATATCCGAAACAACTAGGAAATTTCAAGTCAATACAAAGGTATGTGTTACCTATGTAAACCCCAGGGGGGACTTGACCACACCAAATTGTCCCTTGACCGAGTTAGGCAACCCTGCACCCCTGACCTTTGTCTTTAGTCAGTCATGCGTTGGCTGTAGTGACACTTAGACCTGGAGGCACAAAATTACATTTGATTAATGACAGCTGTACCCAGCGTGTCACACCCTAGTTTGAAAATTAAAAGTTACATCTCTATAGAAATTTGTTGCCCTGTGTACTCTCACAGTCTGCATATTGGTAAATGCAGTGACAAATGGTGTAAGCTGAGTAACTGAGAAGTTCGTCAGCAATATGGCCACATCCTCCATGGAGTGTTGTCCATAGAAGCTGTGGAAGCACCACTTCCCTTGTATTTTCTAAAATACAAATACATATTGTGCAATTATTTTCATATTTTAGCATACTGTTAATTTCTTAATGCGGTTATAATAAAATATTAATTTTATGTATTTTATTACAAATATCTATACATCCAAATACAATTATAAGATTGTGCGAGATCTTGGGGTTAATTAGAATCAATATGTGATTAATTACGAAGTGGAAAAAACCTATTTTCCCATAAAACCCATAGAAGCTGATTCTTTACAGAGCACCAACCTCTGGCAGTTAAGCTGGTGGATGTTACCCAACATAATATTATATAATGCTTCGAATGATTCTATCCAGTAGCCACTTGTAGAGAGCTATTTGACTGAGTGCATTGTTTTAAGATTTAAAAAGTAAAGAATATTCAATGTTATTTCTATGTACATTTCTTTACAAAACTATATTTAATTATAATTGTATTGACAGATTTTCAGACAAAATCTTTAGAATTTTTATCACTTTTAGATGTTAATAATTTTAAATATTACGAATAACAATTTGTTAGGTTTCCAGATGTTCCAATCGAAGATTATTAAACTGTTCACCAGTGCATCAATTGTGGCTGAGATCAATGCATATTGGAATGTATGCTTGACTGTTTCAGATACAACTTTTCTATAATTCTTTATTGTATCTAACTAATGTTTTGATTTACGAATAAATAGGATTTTCAAACAAAAGAGCAGTAGTGTCGGTTTCTTTGATTGTATGAGCATCGTAAGACCACTAAATCAGCATACCCTGGCAAAGTGCCTCGTCGTTTTGAAATAATTTAGAAATAGTTTAATCTAGATAATGCTCGGGATCCGAGTCATTTTAGATTAGTTATAGATTTCATACTAAAGAAATGTGTGACCGACCTCAAATAAATAAATTCTAACAATTTAATCTTGAATATTGATGAATTGATCAGTTCATTTATGACATTCTATAATAATAAATTACCATTTATAAATATATTTTCCATATAAAGTTTTTTTATTATTTTAATAATCTAGGTATTGGAGAAGTCAAACGCAAAAGGATTGAAAAGATATTATTTTGAAGAAAGACTTAGACAGTGGGAAGAAGTCGTGCCTTGGTTTACCGGGTGGTTTTTAAGTCCCGCAGACGGCAAGTGGATTTTTGAGAAGGCTCAAGAAATACTTTTGACGTTTTCAGAGAGTAAAGATTTTAAGGAGATTTATCTTAATCCAGGTATTATTATATTTTAATGATTGTTTTAAATAAGAAAAACATATTTGTTTCTTCTACTATGTCATTAATGCCCAAACACTTAAATTACTGTGATATGTTAAATTTGTTATACATTTTGTTCTGAAGAAAGAAATATAACAATAAGAAAAATATATTATTTTCATTTAGAAGTTAATTAATATTTATAAAAATACTTCAACAATATACATTGGCTTAGCATTAGGTTTTACAATAGGCAGCATTAATATACATACATATGATTGTCCTGTAGATATTCCTGTAGCACATGGTCTGTGGGGATGAACAAAACAAAAAAATAACAGTTAAAATGAATAGTTGGCATAACAGCGTGGTTTTGTAAACAAAGGTTTATTGGGAACAAATACACAATTCAAAATTTGATTGTGTTATAATAATGTTCCTACGCCGATTCTCCCTCTCCTGACCTTCCTTTCTTATGCGGAACCCTCTTTTCTCCTGATAGACCGTACAAAAACCGATAACATTAAAGTAACATCAAATAAACAGTTGAGGAAAAGAGTATACAATAATACATACGATTTCCCATTGCTTTTTGGAGTGATGGGAAATCTCATATGTATTCGTCGGTCATAGCAATACTATAGGCAGTCCTTTACCTTGCTTTAATGGTGATCCTTTATCTTTTTCTTGATGTATTGCCTCAATGAAATGGATTCCCTTCCCGGTCCAAGATTTGTTCAATCCCTGGACGATTGGTACTCATATACCTCTTTCCTAGTCCTCACAACCTATCGTGTCTTCTGGTCACTCCTGTAAGAAGAA
Source organism: Centruroides sculpturatus (assembly GCF_000671375.1). Taxonomy (NCBI): domain Eukaryota; kingdom Metazoa; phylum Arthropoda; class Arachnida; order Scorpiones; family Buthidae; genus Centruroides; species Centruroides sculpturatus. Next base: position 793,792 of record NW_019384374.1, read on the forward strand.
ATCCCCCGAAAAAAAAGCCTCTTTACGTGGGTTACCCTTGTTTTTATACCACCCACCAATAGATGTTGTGACCGCACATTGGGCCAAACACCACGTCACACACCCCGTCAGCAGAGAACTGGTGTTACCAAAGAAGGAAACAGAGACGGATTCAAACAAATACAGACATCTCACAAATGGAAAACAAACAAAAAAAATAAAGTAAAAAATAATATACATAAATAGCCGCAAAGCGCTACAGTCCTCTGTTTTTCTTATTACCCCTGGTTGCTATATGAAAATTTCTAAGGATCCAGTTCAGATCCTAATATACGAAGAGATATGATGTTGAAATTTGTATTGATTTGTACAGAATGACAAAACTTACAATATTATTAGTAATAATAACCAATAAAATATAATTTGTAAACTTACAAGCCAATAATGGTGCAAGTTGAAGAAAATTTTCATAATGTTTGAAGAAATTGCAAAGAAAATATAAACACAAATGTATATCATTAGAAAGAAACATTTAAAAGGAATCAGAAAAGACCAAAATGACTAATGCCAAATGATGCAGATTGTATAGAGAGTGTAAGAAAACCAATCGCATCAACTATGATGTGAATATTTGGAGTGTGTTGCCACTTCACCTGATAGATATTGACTTGTGATAACTACCAAGACTTTATTCATTTACATCTTATCCTTCCTCTAATAATACAAGCTTTAAATGATTGCAACTATCTATATGTCATGTATACAACCCTCCCAATTTTTTTGACCTGCACGACATCTGGTTAATTAATTAACCCTTTGCAGTTAGTTGATGCCATGGGGGAGGCAATTCATGTATTTTTATTTGTTGTGTTCTTCACTGCTGGTCGCATGCATTATGTGGAGATGATAATCCTGCCAATTTTGACAGATTGATGTTCTGTAATATGACTTCTCTCCAACTACAAATTTCTATCTTCAGATGGCTTATGGAATTTTGAAGTATACCGAAATATCGACATAGATTTAAAATTGGGTTTTCATAAACATCATTGACAGCATCCCACTTTTCTGCCAAAACTCTGTTCCATTATAAGCATTGGGGAGGAATGGTAAGAAATGTAATGACCTTTAATGGATCTGTGCTGGAACATAATTGGCATACGATAAGCAATATCTCCCTCTGCTGGAGTGTGCAATTTATTCTGTTTAAATTATTTTGAATTTCCTGCCTCCTCTCTGTAAGAAAATTTGATTTTATGATGCAACAGGAGTCTTTGTCTTATTTAAATAAAATTTATGAATTAATTTTTAAAAATGCATGAAATTTTTATGACTTAAAATGAGATAGCAAATTACATAATCAATTATATGCCAAGTTTTTTGTTTTTTGTAAGTGAATAAAGTGTTTTTTAAAACAATTTATATATTTGTGTACAAAGTGGGCTTAAATAGACAGCCAAATATTAAACATTGGAAAGGGGAAATACAGAGAGTTGATTAATAGGTCAGAGATAACATAATTGGTCAGGGAATCACAGATGGAATTACCTGCATGGACCCTGTATGTTCCCTTTTATGTGTGTTGGAAACAATAAAACCTATATTTGACCCCCCCAGCACTTATTTGGCATCTTCGGGTTGTAAATAGCAATTATTCATCTTAGTTTATTGTTATTCAACTTACACAATTTTAACTATGTAGACATTAGAAAGAATTTCTTACAATGTTATGTTTAGGCAGGGAATAGCTTATGGAAGGAGGTCATTTCTACTAATGTTTTTTATTAAGTTATTCTAGTGTATAAAGAGACATGTTAAGAATATTCCAAAATTTATTTGTATCTATCTTCATATTGATTATTGCTTGCTTAACTACTTATTTGGATTTGATCATAATACTCAAAAGTCAAAGTACAGTTTGATTTCAATGGTGTTTTCATTTATTCTACAAAGTTTAAGTTTATATTTGCATTGTTCACTGCATTAATTAACAGAAAGGTTTCAAATTTTCAGGTTTTCTTAATGAGAATCTGTGATCTATCCAGAATTTTTCATTGATAGATCAGAATTTTTTTACTTTCACCGATTGTAGTTAGACACGGACCAGAGTAGATTTGCGATCGGCATAAAAAGTTTGCTTCAATTTGATAATAAATAATAATGAAAAGAAAATAAAGAGATTTCTTGGTATTGTTTTTGGAATTTTGATATTGGTAAAAAAAATATTTTACCAATATTTAAATGTGTACAATAATTTAGAATTTATGATTTAACTCAATGTACAGATTCTGTTATAAATAATGATATATATTTTGGTTTTTCAGAAAACATCATTAAAAAATTTAGTGCAGAAGCTGTTATATTTTGCATAGCCGCCTACTGCAATGCGGGACAGACAATGAAGGGAAAGTCGTTTTATCTTAACGAAGATGTAAGTGTGATAACCGCCATCGAANGATTTACAATAGGCAGCATTAATATACATACATGTGATTGTCTTCTGTTTTTCTTATTACCCCTGGATGCTGTATGAAAATTTCTAAGGATTCAGTTCAGATCCTAATATACACATGTCCAAAACTTAAGGACAAACACAGTAGCTAATGATGATAGGTGGAAAAGTCACCAAGCCGGTCTGTGACTAGCCTGCCACGACATTGTGAGTGCTGTATCACAGTTTGAGGTGGATATATTCCTAGCTGACAAGTCTCTGTACAGAGATATTGGTCAGCACTTTCCATCCATCCAACAGTTGTATGTATCTTTCTCACCAAAGACTTACTTTCGTTGCTTTGATTTGTAAAATCCAACGTGTTGTGTATTATCCTGTGTGTTGAGTAATACAGTTCTCCCTTAATTTATTTATTTGTATTTGTCAACATTTGCACACTAATAGAAAAATGTAATCTGTCCTTAAGTTTTCGACACTTGTGTATGTTAAATATATTAGATTTAAAATTTACTTTAAATACTTATATTTTTCTTTCTTTCAAAGACAATATCATTACTTGCATAACAATTGAATGGAGACAAAGATCTTGAAAACATTTGCAGTCCAAAGACCAATGTAAATTTTGGTTCTTCATAATACATCCAGTGTCTGCACAGACCTGGAAAGTCAGGGAATAAGATTTTTACAGAAAGTCGGAATCTGCAAATACTGTGCAATCCATCTGTCACTCTCTCTCTCCTTTTTGATCTGAATGTCTTTAAATTCATTTTGGTATAGGGGATGTACAAAAACTAGTGACCGAAAGAATAACAAGATATTTCACACTTATCTCTCATAAACTATAAATCATAATCTAATGATTAAAATTTCCTTGTATAAAAGGTTTATGTTTGTATTTAAATTAGTGAGTAGTGGGGGTGTGCAGCTGTGAGGGGGATTTGCAGTTGTGTGTGACACTGAAAATGGCACAATCCAAATGCACAGCATTTGGACAGTATAACTTTGGATCACGAAGAGATAGGATGTTGAAATTTGTATTGATTTGTACAGAATGACAAAACTTACAAGCCAATAATGGTTATATTTTCTTTGCAATTTCTTCAAACAGAAATGTAAATCGTTAGAAAGAAACATTTAAAAGGAATCAGAAAAGCCCAAAATGACTAATGCCGAACAATGCAGATTATATAGTGTGTGTAAGGAAACCAATCACATCAACTGATGTGAATATTTAGAGTGTGCTGCCACTTGAACCAATAGATATTGACTTGTGATAACTACCAAGACTTTATTCATTTATATCTTATCCTTCCTCTAATAATACAAAGACAGATTCAAGCTTTAAATGATTGCAATTATGTTGCGTACACAACCCTCCCGATTTTTTTGACCTGCACGACCTTTGGTTAATTAATTATGGAAGGAGGTCATTTCTACTGTTTTCTATTAAGTTACTCTAGTGTAAAAAGAGAGACGTTAAGAATATTCCAAAATTTATTTGCATCTATCTTCAGATTGATTATTGCTTGCTTAACTACTTATTTGGATTTCATCATAATACTCAAAAGTCAAAGTACAGTTTGATTTCAATGGTGTTTTCATTTATTCCACAAAGTTTGTTTATATTTGCATGTGTTGACTGCATTAATTAAAGTATTCACATATTAACAGAAAGGTTTCAAATTTTCAGGTTTTCTTAATGAGAATCTGTGATCTATCCAGAATTTTTCATTGATAGATCAGAATTTGTTTTTACTTTCACCGATTGTAGTTAGGCTCGGACCACAGTAGATTTGCGATCGGCATAAAAAGTTTGCTTCAATTCAATAATAAATAATAATGAAAAGAAAATAGAGAGATTTCTTGGTATTGTTTTTAGAATCTTGACATTGGTAAAATATTTTATTTCATATCTAAATAATACATTTAAATGTTACCGTTTACAATAATTTAGAATTTATGATTTAACTCAATGTACAGATTCTGTTATAAATAATGATATATATTTTGGTTTTTCAGAAAACATCATTAAAAAATTTAGTGCAGAAGCTGTTATATTTTGCATAGCCGCCTACTGCAATGCGGGAGAGACAACCAAGGGAAAGTCGTTCTATCTTAACGAAGACGTAAGTTTAATTATTAAAAATTAAAAACAGTTTTAGATTGGATATTTTGTATGTATTCGGTCTTCTGATGTTGAAACCGAGTTGCTTTTAACATCAGAAGACCATTTTCAATTTGATATTTCTTAATTTAATAAATAAAATTCATTCAATATTACTTAATATCAATTAACAACCAACTTCTGTACCTTGGTAAAAAGAATTTGGGATGTTTTTCTTAATTATTTATGAAAATAAAATGGAAAATATATTAAATGTTGTTATTAAATATCTTACTTCCTTTTAAGAATGAGTTTTTGTTAATTATTTTTCTACGTACATGTATATTAATATAATAGTCTGGTGAATCAATATTATTGTGATTCGTCTTTGTGCGACATCTCCTAACATGTCTGGAGATAGTCTTGGATCATTCTATTGCAAATACTACCATATTGTGCTTACCTTTTAATGTGAATAGCCTCTTAAATACTGTTTTGGGTTAACTGGTGGTTTCCTGATTGACATAATAAATTTTCCACAAAATGTGTTTAAAATATCCTCTAATTGGGGAATTCTATTCTCTGCAATAGCATTGTAGAAAAGTTTCCAGTACCTGCAACTTATTATGAAACAATTATTTAAAGAATTTGCTGTTGAATGTTTTCTTATCTGAGAATGCAAAAGATACATTATACTCAGTTTCATAAATTAATATTGATAATCATTATATGAAAATGGAATATATATAACATATAAGAGAGACTGATATTTCTTCTTTCTGCAGCTTATCATACTTACATGAAGATCTGATTTGTGGCCCTACTGTTTATCAACTTCTTTACCCTCGCGTGCATTTGAACTATGTTCATTCGTCTCAACTTTGATCTCCCTCTGCTTTCTTCTAATCTCCATGTTTATGATTTGTCTCCTGGATAACTTTTCTCTCTTCTTGTGACACGCTTGTACTATGTAGTCTTCCTTCTTATATACATATTGACAGTGATAAAGAACATATTTATACGTTTGGTTGAAGTCTGTTTTGCATAACAATTTAATTGATATTTGAGCAAATTTTACATTATGTCAATAAACTTATTCTTTTTGGACTTGCTCGTATTACCTGCTTATTTCTTGCTATTATTATTCTTGTATTTCTCAATCTGGCCTCTCAATTATTCGGCATGATTGCCTATGCACGTCCGTTACCGTGAAAATGTCAGTCATGTCGTGCTTTCCTGTTTGCTCAGCTTTTTTACAGTATCGTACGCTTGTGTGCCATATTTGTTTCTTTGCCTCCAAAACGAATTGGTACAGAAGGCGGCGGGTCATGTCTTTTGTTGCCTGTAGGCCTATAAATGCAATAATAGAGGGCACTCTCTAACCTGGAATACATTTGTGCAAGAAACAGCCAGATTAGCAAGAGTATTATCCACAAGTCAGTACTGAAAAATCAGAATTCTTACTAATAATTAAGTCTGTAATTACATATGATTTGTGTCATAAATTTCAAAGAATATTTAACTCACTAATCACAAATATTTTAAATATTAAACATAAAGAAGATACATAAAACACCATACACAGTATACATGTAGAAGATACATTCTATTTAAAAAATAACTATTAAGCATTAGATACATAAAACATTATGTAGGAAACATTTTTGATTGAGTAAGCAAACATACTTGATTATTATTTTAGTACATAAGTACACAAATTGATCAGATAATACAGTAGAGCAGCGATTCCCAACCTGTGGTACGCGTACCCCTAGGGGTACGCGATAGGTTGTTTAGGGGTACAGAAAAAAGTTAGTTATTATGGCAGAAAAAATAATATATTATGTATCACAAACTAATAGTATTAAAAAATTATTACATAAAANGTTCCTTTTAAAGAGTTCTTTCACTCGAAAACTTGCCACAGATCATTACCCAATTTGGTAATTATTATGCGCCGCGACGCGTCGTTCGACTCGTTTTCGGTAATGAACTCCATTACACTAAAGAGAAAGAGGATCTTGTGTTTATCCGTGTGAAGAAGCCGCTCCCTTAAGTGACGTCACACGAGGTCAAACTCGAACTACTCGTGTGACGCGGAGTAACAGTAAAATTAATATTTGTCGAGCGCGTATCGCTTACCCCTGTTGATAAAAACACAACGCGATTTGTTAAAGTTAGCAAATAAGATACGATAGGGAGGATAACACCGTAAACACAATGGAAACGGGTAGTAGTTGGCTGTAATTTTATGTAATTTGTTTTTTAATTTAGACCACGTTACCCGTTCTTTTAAAATGGAACCATCCCGTCTCGTCTTAACTTTACAACAAGCCAGATGTTCTCACATCACATGACGTAACAGCGGAGGAGTAACTTTACCGATTTGGTTATTCTCGATATTAAAACACCCGGTGGTAACGTAAACATAAACAGATGTTAGAACTAATGGTTTATGTATCTATAATAATATTTAATGACGTTACCCTCCTGTGGCGTAACGCGGCCTTTGAAACGACTTCTTTTTTTGTCAATAGTGTTCCTTTTTTAACAAACAAATCACGTATAAAGTGCCTGTTTTGACCGGAAATGCGTGACGCTTTCCATTACGACAAAAGCGTTTAAAAGTTTGAAATTCGTCACCGTGACATCACAATAAACTCCTGTTCGGGCAGAAACACGCCCTTCTTTACAATAGCTAGACAGGTATCTGCTCCTCTACCGGTACGTCTGTGTGTCCAGCCGTTTAACGTGTTTACGCTTCTTTCCCCGCTTTTTCCAGTTCCAAAAATAATTTCGCCTCCGGAAGACGCATTCAACAAAACGGGAGGGTCGGTGGCTCTGTCTTGCGAGGTCAGTGGATGGCCAATACCCGTCATAGAATGGAAAGTGGACCACGGAAACGGAATCACTTCGACCATGCCCAGTAAGAACCGATAATCTTTAGATAAATACTACAAAAATAAGAGAGATGTGTAGATAAAATACCGTTTCAGGCGACACTCCTCGTATCTCTGTACAATCACGAGGTGGCCCTAGGAACTACGAGGTGACGTCCTGGTTGCAAGTACAGAGACTTCGAGTTCAGGATTACGCAACTTATTATTGCGTGGCACGTAACGACGAAGGAGAAACATCTGCTTCCGCCCGAATTTATGTTACGGACATTCCTAGTAAGTGTTTTATTCTCGTCTTCAACCCTTCTCCAGTTTAAAATATAAAATTTTTGTACTTTCCTTTGTCTCCTTGGGAACAGATTAGTGTAATTTTTTCCCAAGGATGATGCTGATAAGGTTTGTAATTCTAAAAAAAAAAAAAATCTCTTGATTACTATAAAGTTCTATATACTTTAAACTGTTACAGCTTAATTCATTTCTAGATGAAACACTGCTTTATCAATAGAATATTTTATATTTGTAGTTTAAGTTATCTTTAGTGTTATAGAAATTAATGCACTAGTCTTGGACCATTAAAAAAAATACTCGGATAATAGGATGGTAATTACTGCCAAGACAAGAAACAAAAATTCTCCTATAAGCATATATGTCCGGAAATGCATGGTTAACTCACTGCATAAAGTTACAGAACAGTGTGGCATGTGCTTGAAGTGCCCCATGTTTACATAATTACATTAGTTTATTATAGTTAATTACATAAATATTAGTTTACATAATTATAATGTGTACTACAGTTATGTAATAACTGTAGTACACATTATAATTATGTAAATTAATATTTATCCTTCAACCCTCTATAGTTTTTCAAAAAAAAATTTATAAATAATCTTTGTATAATCTAAATAATATCCTGTTTAAAATATAACTGTAACCTTTAACCTCTAGAAGAAAGATGTATGCATATAGCAACCCTTGAATTTTGGACTGCGCTGTATATTAACAATATTTTGTTAATATACAGCGCAAGTGAATATAAATTGTAGTCTTATAAATGAAAAATTGGTTTTTTTTAATGGTTAACTGACTTTCAGGTCACCCTTTATATAAATTAAACAAAATACTGATTTAATTTTCTTTTTTTCTTTCCAGGAAAAACTAAACTAAATGAAATCTGAAACTAAGTTCTTGTTCTTTTTTAAAATGCTTATTCTTGGCTCTTATCTGGATATTTAAGCAGTTTTCTGTCTATAATTTATAGAGAATAATTATATTTGTAGTATAATATCAAATGAAAAATTATATGCATTTATGTAATATTAAATTTTTTCTTTTTTTTTAAAATTATTTCTGCTGAAATGCAGGAAAGTTTCACAATGGTGCTATCGTGTACATAGTTTTTTAAAATTGTCCGATTATGTTCGTGGTTTTGTGTAATTAAAAAGAAATTTACTGTATTAATTAATAATTTCCATTACAAACTACATTTACTTAACATCTGTGCCAAACAGCATACTCATATTCACTGCCACAAACTATGATTTTTATTAATAAAATATTTGTATTGTTGTCTAAAATTGTGTAATTATTGGTTTATTATTATATAAATTACACTGATTATGATACATCAGTGAAATGTCAATGGTAAATTTTAAGTAAGAAATAACAAAACTGATCTGTAATCATGCGAATTAGATAGTAGCAATAATATGTGGAGTTTCTAAAGTGCAAATGATAAAAAATACTCATCAAATGCACTGTAGTAATTACAGGTGCAGATGGAGCACTTGCGTAATTGCAATTTACCATCGAGATTCCAAGAACATAAATGTATTAATGGGTCCAAACGGCACACAAAGTTCACGCTCTCTTTAAACTGTCGGCATATTCAAATATTTTTATTTACAAAATTACAGATGGAGACTTGCTACAAAATCCAAATCATGTGCATCACAGGGTTTAAAATAAGAAAATGTTTGCATAACAGAGTGATTTGTTGTTTATATGGTATATATTTATGTATGTATGTACACATCTGACAATTTTAGAAAGATGGGTGTGCATAAATCTGAAAAATTTACCTTTTTTATAAGTTTCAAACCACACAATATGCATATTAAAAACAAATAAAATTGGCCATTTAAGTACTGACACATCAATAGCAATATTATTAATTAAAAAATAATTTATACAATAACAGACAGAAGTCTTCGTTTGGTATTTCAAATAATATGCATGATAACTAACTAGGTTTATTGAACAGATTTTAGCATCGGATTTAGATAATTTTATATACACTCACAAAAGGACGTATTCAATTTAATCCAGGAGGAAAGAAAGTAAAATGCCACTCTGGATTCGGATGAAGATGTGACTAAAAATGGATGAGACGAGCGTCGGCAGGATTTTGCTCCACCGGACAGTACGGACATTTTAATCTGAAATTGTTTTAGCACCATTACTATTAAGAATCAACTTCGTGTGAATCAAAATGTATGACTAAAAAATAATGAAAAACAGCTCATGGTTCCTATTAGTCAGTTTTCCTCCTTTTTTCTTTTTGACTGAAGCCACAAATTTTATAAACATTGAATATTGGATGGCCATTTTTGGTTGCTCAGGCTCAATAGGGATGGTTAAGTAGCAAGGAAAGAGACCCAAAGCATCCAGGTTAGACTACAGTAAAACCCCGGTTATCTAAGACAAACTTGTAAATGGCAAATATACTACTATTCTTATACTGTAATTCATAAAAGAAACATGTATTACAAAAAATTTCTCAGTTAATATGAATGATTTGTTTCTGCTAGCTGTATATTAAATTACCTTTTAAAATTTAACAATAGTTAATACAGTAGAACAGTGTAATTAAATGTGAAAAACTGTTGAATTGTTGTTATTAAGTTATACGATTTAAGCTCTTTTTATATCTTAGTGAATTTAAAATGATATACTATAAATTCTTTCATTTTGGATTAAAAATCAAGAATATAATTATGGCCATCCATATTATCTGAGTTTTCTGTTATCCGAAGTACCATTAACATTAACTTCAGGTTCTACTGTAGTAGTAAAAATCTGAGGCTTCAACTGAGACTTTTATAATTTGTATAAACAGACAGTTCTTCAACAAATAGAATTCAATTTGTATGCAAAAAAATCAGTCAGTTCTTAAATCAGGAAAAGAAGAAATTTCCAAATTTATCAAATTTTTCATATTCTTGTTCATAAATATCAAATATAAGCATTTATGCTTAATTTCATACTCACTTATTGCCGTTTGCAAGTTTATTGAGAGCATCTCTCGAGATCACATGTCCGCAAACTAATCTCATTGGCGGATTACTGTCTGAACTCTGCTGTCGTAAAATGGGACATGCAAAGATAGAATGAAAGCGACATTTGTGTCCGAGATCTATTTCAATCTGAAAAAATTGTTATTAGAAATTTTGGTTATTGGCAATGTAAAACCATATTTTTTAAAAAAATTATATGAAACTTACTGGTAATTCATCTCTGGTACTCCATACTCCCGTAACCTGTCTCTGTTGCATAACTTGTTTGATGTTTAATAATGCCGGTAATGCTATACACCCCGCATTTATACAGACGGTCAGTGGACTTTCTACGGACAGTCCAAGTAGAGCACAGGCATCTCTTGTGAATACGTCACAGATTTCTGCCCAGTGGATGGGATCCAATAAGTAGTTGTAAGGAGATTTTTTAACTCCTTGACGTAAATACAACAAACTTCCCATGAGAACTTGAATCTCTATAAAATAAAGACAAAATTCATTAATTGAATAATAATTTTGATAAAATACATCTTGGGATTATTTACATTATTAAATAAAAATTATTATATATAAAAGTTTTTAAAACAAAATTGGTTGTATTTATTTACATAATTGCATTTAATTTCAAGTATATACCTATATTCCCAAGTAGTAAGCATTTTCTACAGATGGAATTAAAAATATTCCAAAAACTTGGTCCCCATTTTCAAATTATAACAACAGCAATGAATTAAAGTTGTTATAATCCTAACTTCTGTACAATGTCAAGAATAACAGACTGTTATATCATGAAATTTTATCTAATAACAAAAACCCAATGCAATATAAATTAAGATCAACACTAACATATAAAGCACACATGATTACCTTAAGACATTCGCAGCTAGTGGGCTTGAAGAATAATAATATAAACAAATTTGTAAATAAAACACTAGTGCTATTTGTAACTACACACATACAGAAATAATGTTTATTGACAAATAAAGCAAATGCAAGATAATTGGCATATATATCAGTAATTTTTCAAGAAAACTAAAGAAAAAAACATTAATATCTTTTTAATTTTGTTCTGTAATTATTCATAAAATTTTTTCCTTTTCTCCCCAAAAGTACATGTCCAAAATTTCATACATATTGTGCTTTCTAACAATGAACACATGTCATGTTATAGTAACAAAAAACATATAAATATAGTGATATACGAGGGTCATCCAGAAAGTAACGACCATTTGGTTTTAATAAATGAAAGAAATATATTTTATTAACAAAAACGTGTCACATACAAAATTGAAACTTACTTTATTTCTCTACATAATCACCGTCATTATTTAAGCATTTGTCATATCTGTCCACGTGCTTTAGAATTCCTGTGTCATAGTAGGCTGCCACCGGTCCATTAAGCCAGTTGTTTACTGTATTCTTCACCTCGTCATCACTTCCAAAACGTTTCCCGCCCAGAACTCTTTGAGCTTCGTGAAAAGGCTAAAATCGCAAGGAGCAAGATCAGGACAGTAGAGTGAATGATCAAAAATTTTCCATCCAAATCGATCCAGCAAGCCTGCGGTTACAGCAGCAGTGTAAGGGCGGGCATTGTCATGAAGAAGCACAACACCGCAAGAAAGCATTCCACACCTATGATTTTGGATTGCTTGCCGTAGTTTTCTTAGGGTGTCACAATGTTGATCTGCATTGATCGTAGTGTCTTTTGGCATGAAATCCACCAAGAGAACACCCTTACAATCCCAAAAAACCATCACCATGAGTTTTCATGCTGACAGAGTTTGTTTGAATTTTCACAGTTTTTTAAGTGATGAGGGATGATGCCACTCGAGTGATTGGTGCTTGGTCTCTGGGGTGAATTGAGACACCCATGTCTCATCGCCAGTAACAATTTGATCAAGAAAGGCATTTCCATCTGCGTGATACCACGTCAAAAATGTCAGCGCTGCACCCATTCTCGGTCATTCAGTTGCCGAGGAACCCATCATGCACAAATTTTGCTATAGCCAAGATGTTCAGAGACAATTTCACCAAGCAATGAATGAGAAATGTTAGGGAAAGAAACTTGTAACTCGTCCAAGGTTACATGTCTGTCTTGCACAATTTTGTTCTTCACTTGATTCTTCAAATCATCTGTGATGAGTGATGGATGTCTGGGTCAAGTCTCATCATGCACACCATTGTTAAACATTTCACACTCACATTTCTTTTGTTCATTACTGTATCACCATACACTTCCTTTAGTTAACAGTAAATTTCTGCAGATTTCAACTTCGGAGCATTCAAAAATCGAATAATGCCTCTGACCTCTAACCTCACAGTCAGCGGGCCTTTGTATCACACTGTTCATTGTTGACAATCACACAATGCACAATAACAACTTGTTTTGATTAGCACTCACACAACACTGAGAAAAGGCATTGAGGAAACTATTCGACCTTGGATAGTAGCCCGAGATCAAACTGCGCAGCCGGAATGTGCAATAGGTCATTACTTTCTAAATGACCTCTACTTAACGAGCATTTTTACAATCCCTACACCCTTCAAATAGGACATCTATAATATTTACCTCTAAATAGCAGACACTCTAAACAGCAGACTCTGCTATCCATAACCTACCTTACAAAAACACTAAGTCCCACCTTCAATATTCCAAAAGAATTAATTATGTACAAAATATTTTAAAATTAAAATAAAAACTCTTTCAGAGGAAGAATTTTGAATAAAGACTGCCCTAAAATAGGAATAGGTGAGGAGGACAGGTTGTAAAAAGCCAAATAATACTCTATCTGTTAGAGAAAATTAATCTGGTTAAGTTGTAAATTATGATTTATCATCATACATATTAATGTTATTAAACTTGTGTCTTATTGTTAGAATTAAGCTTACAGTACCAAGAAACCATAAACTTTTCCAAAGTTATTCATTCATTCGACAAGAACTGTAGCACAATAGTAATGAAAAAGAAACTTAAGATCATAAATCTGAGAAAACTGAATAGCTTCCCATACTTTAACATGGGATTTCATATACTACATTCTTGGTTTCTTCTTTAGTCTCATTACTTTGTTTTTTAATAATAACACAGTCTTGTGTTCAATAGTAAAAAAAAAAAAAAAAAAAAAAAAAAAGTTTTAAGGCTAAGATAACAGCATTTATTTGATGAAAGTTCAAAGATTGTGTTACGGAGGCGATTTGCTGAACATTTTAAAGTGTAGGAAGATATTCTGTTTTCTCACATTTATTACATCATTTATGATCTTAACAGTTTGATGGTGGCTAAAGTAATTTTTAATAAATCATTTATTGAAAAAAGCAAAAATGTTCAAAAAATTACATCTACTTGATAACTGCAAAGTAGACAAATCACTGTATCAATTTTTATTAGTTGCTTAGATCATAACTAATATTATAAATGCAAGAATACCGAATACATTTCTTACCCTTTGAAGTGGCTAGCAAATCACCTTTGTAACTCAACATTCAAACTCTCGTCGCCTAAACAGACATTCATCCACCCTTCATTTTTCTTTCCTTTTTCTTTTTCATTACTTCCACTCAAGTCATTTTTGATGAATTAATAATTAATATGTTTTGTTGTAATTTTTATGTTCCACTTAATTAAAGTATCCTATACAATCTGTTTGCTATTTAGAATTCTATTAAAATTTCATTAATTAGAAAAATTTTTATGAAAAATACAGGTATCCCTTGATTAATGCAATTAATTAATCCCTCAATGCTACTGCATATATTAAAATTGCAGTAATCAAATACAGAGGTACAGTATCTCAGTACTTGACTGAACAGTCTCCACCCGCTAGAACAAATTTTCAATTAATAACAAATATTTTTATATTAACAAACAAAAATAACAAATTCANCGAAGACTACGGCTTCATGTTGTTGGGGTGGGAAGACGAAGACCGCGGTTATCCCCTCTTTACGGAATTGAAAGACCCGAGAGATTTACGGGCCATTATGACGGCAAAGTCAAAAAACAACGTGGAGAAGAGCTTAACTGTAGACGGAATGAAGGCGCACAAAATAGAAAATTCTGTAGTAATCGAAGCAAACCAATGCTTCAGATGCAAAAGCGTCTTCACTGGTTTGTATTAAGTAAAGTTTAAATTTTTCAGAATATAGAACATGTTTATCGTGTGTTAGGGAAACACGCTAAGAATACAATCACAAAAAAGTTTTAATAATGTCATATGTTTTCTATCAATAAAAATTTTAGAATAAATTCTACATAAGTTGATGATTTAGTAAAGACGTGTACTTCGTCTGTTTTAATGTTGTTACAGATTTAACAATTTGTAAATGATAAAAAATGAAATGCTTTGTTAATCTCAAGCTCTAAGATTTAGAATAAGGCTAAAAATTTATTACATAGAATTTTGTTTATAAACAAAATGTACAGAAGGTTTTATAATGATTAAAATAGGATCTACAAATCAGTTTTCTACACACTTTTTACCCGAAACTGCCCTTTTTGGATAGATCTTCGATAACACCACAATTTTTTTTTAGTTTTAATTAAATGAATTATAGCACATGATAGATCCAATTGGGTTTGGCCAGGCCTGCAATGGGGTTGACCAAATGGTACAGGATGGGCCCTACCTATCAGATGTCACCCCTTAAAAAATTCCCATGGTTGCTCATCCAGATTTCATCCCATCCCCAGAGCATAACCATTTGACTGGAAGGTGCAGAACTCTAAGTTTACTGTCGGCAATGAATACAATATGGTGTCTATGTATAAAATACAACTTTGAGGATGATACAATTACATGCAATTTAACCAACCATAATGATCCTTAATTATAAATCATTTTTTTTTATTAATTTTTTCATGATAAAGTTATTGCTAAACATCATTTTCAGTTCTTTTTTTAATTTTATTAATATATAAATATTGTTTTACTTATAGAACTCGCTATTCAATCAATTGCATGTAATTTTAACATAGCCTAGTCATCATAGACTAACTGTAGACATCCTTAAAAGTTGTATTTGAAATGTGCAATTTGAAAAACTTGTAGACCTATAAATTCCGCTGGAGAACCGAGTTTGATAGATGAAAGATGAAACCGGATATGGAAACCTTAGAGGCAGGAGGCCCCAATTAATACATGACCATCATGACTTCATTGTTAAAGGAAAAGTATGATGCATAGGGGCAAGTCACTATTAATTTGAGATGGATCAGTTATTACATTGCCATGTTTGTTTTTCAATAATTAACCATTACAAAAGCCCCATTCTTTATTTCAGAATTTACAGTATACACTTTGTCAATTCAATGTCTTCTTTTCAGTTTTATAATGAAACAAGTTTAATTAAAGGGCTAGGGAGATACAGGGGTGTCACGTGTTATATCTCCAGACAGGTCAGACTTAAGGAAGAAGATGTTATTGCCCCGTCCCTCGCCACCCGGCCGCCCCAATATGGACCTGGCCAAACCCATAATGGGTTTGCTTTAAGAGGCCCTCTTAGTGTCCATAGGGCAGAAAGAGCAATAAAAAAAAAATTTACAATTTCTTATAAAAATCATTACCCTCTAAATTAAGCTTTTTGCCATTCAATAATAATTAAAAATATAAAAAGTTATAATTAAAAGGTTTCTTCTTCCAATAGTAAGACACGTAGTATTTATCTCGTCTTTCTTAATTATCTGCAATTAATGGAGACCAAGATTAAAACAGTTCACTTCATTTTGCCTATTTAACAATGTATTTTTGATTGGAAAATTACCAATCCCTCTTCAAGTTTACGGCTTCAGTGTCTAAAGTTGTCGTAACATAACAAATGAAAGGTTAGTTCATGTTTGTTATCCAGAATGATGGATATAGTGCACAATTTGTACACATACTAAAGGTGCAGTTTCTACATATCAGTCTCTCTCACTTACTGGCACGTTTTCTTTGTCTATTTTTGTTGGGCAAATGCAACACTTCCATTTCCCGCAATTATTAGCTCCTTATTACCTCTTAAAAGGATTTTAACTTCATCAATGTGATTCATAACACAACAAAAGTCAAAATGTAGCTTTTCATTGTAAATATTTTCAACAAGTTGAAATTAAAATTTTAACAAACTATAACTATAATAAATAATAACAACACAAGAACACAACTTATATTCAGCAAAAGAAGAAAACTCTGATTAAAGGTCGACAACGTACCGAGTATGGTACAGATCAGACTGACCCGAACACAGGGCGAATGTACTAATAGGGCTTAAGCCTCGGGCACCCAAGTGTCAAGGGCCCACAAAAATTAAATCATCATAAATTTTTAATACTTCAAAAAATGGGGCACCATTGGACTTCAATAAGCTCTTGGCCCCGAAAACCTTAGATCCGCCCCTGCCTGAGTACACTATAAATACAATCATACGGCTAAGAGTACGTACCTGGCTCGTACTTAGATTATACTTTTCCTTTAACAATAGAATTCTATCGGTCATCTAACTCGTGAAATGTCTGATTGTGTACAGGACCTGCAGCACTTGGATCTACGTCGAAAATTACGTCGGCGATGACGCAACTTTTTTGCATAGGAACCCGCGAAACGCGGCGTCGCTCCCGAAACAATTTGTCGCGCCATTTTTCGTCCGAGTTAAAAATTGGATCCAGAGGAATTACAAATACGAGGATTTTGTAATAATTACGTAAAAAAAAAAGTTTAAATTAATAGAACGAAGGGGGGTTTCTCACACAGTGAAACGTTCCATTCCCAGATTATTATTAAATTATGGAAATTCGCGGAAATATATTGCTATTTATGGCGCCTCAAACAATAGTAATTTACTTGTAAAAGTGTCATTAAATGTAAAATTCACCCCACAATCGATTAAGCCAATTTAAATAATAGTCTCGTACTTTCGTATTAATTGCTTTATTCTCGTTTCCCGTTGGTTAAAATTGAAATTGTAGAAAATAATTGCATTCTTTTCTACAATTTCAATCATATATATATATATATATGTCGTTCTCTATTCTAAATTGTTAAATAAAAATAGTAAAATGAGTCGGCCTCGATCGACGTTTGCCAAGAAATGGAGGTCAATGTTATTTTTAATTGTAAATAAACGTTAAACGATGCTTATAACGTTCTTCGTTTGCGCTTAAATTTAGGGTTTGAATATAAATTAACTCGTTCAAATCGTCTCGTACGTTCTTACGACGACTCTTCGTGAATCTGGAGGGCCACGAAATGAATTTTGGGGTCTATCCAATGACGCAACATACTGAATCTTTGTCCTTGATACCGGATGCATTGCCAGAATGCTTACTAATCACAAATATTTGATTGCGGCCGACGTTTTCATCGCGAAAACTGTACGTCGGACGTTCGGCGCCGCCATCTTGTAAGCCTAGAAGTTTGACAATAGCGTTTGGAACGTCAGTAGAATCACGCTCGACGTTCCAAACGCCATTGTCAAACTTATAGGCTTACAAGATGGCGGCGCTCAACGTTCGACGTTTTAGATGAAAACGTCGGCCGCAACTTCTGTATTGTTTGCACGTTGTAACTTCCATACTGCAACACACTAAAACTTAGTCAAAATTATTACTAATACTGGCTCATTTTTTTTGCATTTTCGAGATAATTTTCTACAAAATTTCTCAAGAATTTGTCCCGATTTTGACATTTTATTTTACAGTTTAACGTAAATTTAAAGAAGTTGAGAAACGTACCAAGTTATGTCATATTCTCTCCTCCGTTTTCTCAATACTACGATGAATGAAGGTGAGATTTCAAAGCGTAACGGCTAAAATTTGCGATGGAAAGTGAGCAATTTATTTCGAATTTTATGCGCTTTGTTTTAAAAATGAAGGACGTGTTGACTTCTATCGTATTCCCACGTTAGAGTGTTACTACAAGTTACCATTTTCTACAACTCTGTGCAGTTGTTACTCCTGTTTAATTAATCTACGCTGAAATGTAATCAAATTAAATGTAAGATCTTTAGATATAATTTTAAATTACGCAACGCATTTCCATATTTTATGTAAACATTTCTTGTAGGTCAGAGGCTGATCGGTTCACTAAGCATTCTAATATGTTCTAGTTCGAATGATCACTTTTCCAGAAATTTCGTGTATTTAATACGTACAAATTACACTTTTCTTTACAGGAAACGCCTCTAGAAAAGGGTAGAAACGTTCGTGACGGAGGGGAGTTTCTTTTCTAAATTCTAAACAACAATATACTATAAAAAAAAGTATGGAATAATTAGAAAACAAATAAAACGAGCATGGTTGGCGTGAAAAACTTTTATTTTTTGTGGGCATTTAGGTCGCAATTATTGACCCTCGGGGCATAAAAATATATAATAGAGCAATTCAATTGTCTTGTTATAAAAGCGCACGAATGTTGATTTTGGCGCTTCGTCCTTCCCTGGGCTGTTCGTAGAACACATGGAAATTACCCTCAAAACTTGGATTTTCTCGTGTCTGTTGATACAAACTCTAGCCCTATGGCAATGTAGATACTACCCCGACGAATTACTCATCGAGAATCCTAATACGGGAGAATGGACCCACCAAATACCCCAAATTCACCGGACTGACTACAAAAAAGTGAACAGCAGCCCACCGGATAACGTGTTAAAGGTGTTAGAGAAATTGGGATTAACTCAGATACTAGAATACATGAAACAGACGGGATTAGACGAAGGACTGAGCGGCGAAGGTGAGTCGAAATTACGTTTTTATCGTCTCGTAGTTGCGCGGGACGTGACGTGCCGTTTCGTTTCAGGTCCCTTTACCGTATTTGCACCCACTAATCACTCCTTCGACGTTCTAAACAAGGAGATAAAGGATAACTTAACCGGCGATAACCAGTTCTTGAGAAGAGTTTTGCAGTATCACGTAATACCAGAAAGGAAGATGTCGTGGCACCTGAAAACCGGAGCCTGTTTACAGACGTTAATCGAGAACACTTCGGTAGCCATCACTTACACGTGGCATAACGTAAGTATAATTAACTCCACATTCATAAAATTAGTGATTTTTAATACGATTCCCCCTCTTCAGAGAGTCCGAGTAAACGACGCACCGATACTGTTACTAGACGTGGAAGGTAAAAACGGGGTGGTCCACGTTATCGAAGACGTCCTCATTCCTCCGGATAAGACCGGTTGCCCGTATAAAGAATACCAGCAACCTCACCCGCAATATATAGAACGAGGATACGAGCACCCCCCTTGGAACAGAGCGTACGGTCCCGTGGCCCAAGAACTACCTAATTACTATCCGGGATATCCGGAATTTGGGAATTATCAACACGGATAAACGATCACACATTACGTCATTTTTTGGTTACCCACGTGGCACAATTTTCACTCGAGGAGAAGTTTGTGTATTCTAAAATTGTTTTTCTGTACAAAGATATACAGCAGCAATAAAAAAGAATTATCAACACCAATCGAGGTTATCGTCCTTTAATTTTGTAGAACGGCGTGGGCGTAACGCTGGCGGAAGTGTTTAACTTACGTTGCTACCGTTACTACTTTTAAGTTTATTTAGAATCAAAGTCGCTATCGTTCACGCGATCGCGATAACGACCGTTTAGTTTAAGAACCGTGCCGCGGCGTATAATCCGCACCCCTACTACAAGCCATACAATGACGTAACGGGGCGTAGGAGGAGCAGTTTTTCGGCGCATGCTCGCCGCTAGCGAAACAGAAGAGGCGACTTCACTTCCGTCAGATGCCAGGCATGAAGTGGGTCGTGTGGTTGTTCTGTCTGTCTGCCGCCTCCGTGGCAGTCAAGCGCGACTGTCCCCCGTGCAAGCCTCAGCAATGTCGACCCCCCGAAAACTGTCTGGCTGGTATGGTGAAAGACGCTTGCGATTGTTGCTACGTCTGCGCGCGTCGCGAAGGCGAGCGATGCGACAACGTCTCCCTGCCACTCCCTTATACCTATAAATACGGATACTGCGGAGAGAACCTGGAATGTCGACTTAGAACGGATCTACTCCCGGAAGACCCGGCCGAAGCCACCTGCGAGTGTATCAAACAGGAGGCTCTGTGCGCCAGCGACGGACAGACATACGACAACGAGTGTCAACTCACCGAAGCTCGTTACAAAAAACGGGACGGGTTGAGAGCCATGAGCAGAGGACCTTGCAGATCTGGTGAGTAATCTTTTCACTCTTCTCTAACAGGGTTTTATTTATAAATAGCCCCTGGATAGGTGCCAGTCGGTGGCGCCGAAAACCACCCACTTATAACGTAATTCAACCCTTTCTATGGCTTTAGAAACGAGTTTGAGCATTGTTAAGCACAACTTGGGTCGAGAAACTGGCGAAAAAAACGGGGGAACCTACACACATGCCGAACCAGTTTGTTCCTTTTAAAGAGTTCTTTCACTCGAAAACTTGCCACAGATCATTACCCAATTTGGTAATTATTATGCGCCGCGACGCGTCGTTCGACTCGTTTTCGGTAATGAACTCCATTACACTAAAGAGAAAGAGGATCTTGTGTTTATCCGTGTGAAGAAGCCGCTCCCTTAAGTGACGTCACACGAGGTCAAACTCGAACTACTCGTGTGACGCGGAGTAACAGTAAAATTAATATTTGTCGAGCGCGTATCGCTTACCCCTGTTGATAAAAACACAACGCGATTTGTTAAAGTTAGCAAATAAGATACGATAGGGAGGATAACACCGTAAACACAATGGAAACGGGTAGTAGTTGGCTGTAATTTTGTGTAATTTGTTTTTTAATTTAGACCACGTTACCCGTTCTTTTAAAATGGAACCATCCCGTCTCGTCTTAACTTTACAACAAGCCAGATGTTCTCACATCACATGACGTAACAGCGGAGGAGTAACTTTACCGATTTGGTTATTCTCGATATTAAAACACCCGGTGGTAACGTAAACATAAACAGATGTTAGAACTAATGGTTTATGTATCTATAATAATATTTAATGACGTTACCCTCCTGTGGCGTAACGCGGCCTTTGAAACGACTTCTTTTTTTGTCAATAGTGTTCCTTTTTTAACAAACAAATCACGTATAAAGTGCCTGTTTTGACCGGAAATGCGTGACGCTTTCCATTACGACAAAAGCGTTTAAAAGTTTGAAATTCGTCACCGTGACATCACAATAAACTCCTGTTCGGGCAGAAACACGCCCTTCTTTACAATAGCTAGACAGGTATCTGCTCCTCTACCGGTACGTCTGTGTGTCCAGCCGTTTAACGTGTTTACGCTTCTTTCCCCGCTTTTTCCAGTTCCAAAAATAATTTCGCCTCCGGAAGACGCATTCAACAAAACGGGAGGGTCGGTGGCTCTGTCTTGCGAGGTCAGTGGATGGCCAATACCCGTCATAGAATGGAAAGTGGACCACGGAAACGGAATCACTTCGACCATGCCCAGTAAGAACCGATAATCTTTAGATAAATACTACAAAAATAAGAGAGATGTGTAGATAAAATACCGTTTCAGGCGACACTCCTCGTATCTCTGTACAATCACGAGGTGGCCCTAGGAACTACGAGGTGACGTCCTGGTTGCAAGTACAGAGACTTCGAGTTCAGGATTACGCAACTTATTATTGCGTGGCACGTAACGACGAAGGAGAAACATCTGCTTCCGCCCGAATTTATGTTACGGACATTCCTAGTAAGTGTTTTATTCTCGTCTTCAACCCTTCTCCAGTTTAAAATATAAAATTTTTGTACTTTCCTTTGTCTCCTTGGGAACAGATTAGTGTAATTTTTTCCCAAGGATGATGCTGATAAGGTTTGTAATTCTAAAAAAAAAAAAAATCTCTTGATTACTATAAAGTTCTATATACTTTAAACTGTTACAGCTTAATTCATTTCTAGATGAAACACTGCTTTATCAATAGAATATTTTATATTTGTAGTTTAAGTTATCTTTAGTGTTATAGAAATTAATGCACTAGTCTTGGACCATTAAAAAAAATACTCGGATAATAGGATGGTAATTACTGCCAAGACAAGAAACAAAAATTCTCCTATAAGCATATATGTCCGGAAATGCATGGTTAACTCACTGCATAAAGTTACAGAACAGTGTGGCATGTGCTTGAAGTGCCCCATGTTTACATAATTACATTAGTTTATTATAGTTAATTACATAAATATTAGTTTACATAATTATAATGTGTACTACAGTTATGTAATAACTGTAGTACACATTATAATTATGTAAATTAATATTTATCCTTCAACCCTCTATAGTTTTTCAAAAAAAAATTTATAAATAATCTTTGTATAATCTAAATAATATCCTGTTTAAAATATAACTGTAACCTTTAACCTCTAGAAGAAAGATGTATGCATATAGCAACCCTTGAATTTTGGACTGCGCTGTATATTAACAATATTTTGTTAATATACAGCGCAAGTGAATATAAATTGTAGTCTTATAAATGAAAAATTGGTTTTTTTTAATGGTTAACTGACTTTCAGGTCACCCTTTATATAAATTAAACAAAATACTGATTTAATTTTCTTTTTTTCTTTCCAGGAAAAACTAAACTAAATGAAATCTGAAACTAAGTTCTCGTTCTTTTTTAAAATGCTTATTCTTGGCTCTTATCTGGATATTTAAGCAGTTTTCTGTCTATAATTTATAGAGAATAATTATATTTGTAGTATAATATCAAATGAAAAATTATATGCATTTATGTAATATTAAATTTTTTCTTTTTTTTTAAAATTATTTCTGCTGAAATGCAGGAAAGTTTCACAATGGTGCTATCGTGTACATAGTTTTTTAAAATTGTCCGATTATGTTCGTGGTTTTGTGTAATTAAAAAGAAATTTACTGTATTAATTAATAATTTCCATTACAAACTACATTTACTTAACATCTGTGCCAAACAGCATACTCATATTCACTGCCACAAACTATGATTTTTATTAATAAAATATTTGTATTGTTGTCTAAAATTGTGTAATTATTGGTTTATTATTATATAAATTACACTGATTATGATACATCAGTGAAATGTCAATGGTAAATTTTAAGTAAGAAATAACAAAACTGATCTGTAATCATGCGAATTAGATAGTAGCAATAATATGTGGAGTTTCTAAAGTGCAAATGATAAAAAATACTCATCAAATGCACTGTAGTAATTACAGGTGCAGATGGAGCACTTGCGTAATTGCAATTTACCATCGAGATTCCAAGAACATAAATGTATTAATGGGTCCAAACGGCACACAAAGTTCACGCTCTCTTTAAACTGTCGGCATATTCAAATATTTTTATTTACAAAATTACAGATGGAGACTTGCTACAAAATCCAAATCATGTGCATCACAGGGTTTAAAATAAGAAAATGTTTGCATAACAGAGTGATTTGTTGTTTATATGGTATATATTTATGTATGTATGTACACATCTGACAATTTTAGAAAGATGGGTGTGCATAAATCTGAAAAATTTACCTTTTTTATAAGTTTCAAACCACACAATATGCATATTAAAAACAAATAAAATTGGCCATTTAAGTACTGACACATCAATAGCAATATTATTAATTAAAAAATAATTTATACAATAACAGACAGAAGTCTTCGTTTGGTATTTCAAATAATATGCATGATAACTAACTAGGTTTATTGAACAGATTTTAGCATCGGATTTAGATAATTTTATATACACTCACAAAAGGACGTATTCAATTTAATCCAGGAGGAAAGAAAGTAAAATGCCACTCTGGATTCGGATGAAGATGTGACTAAAAATGGATGAGACGAGCGTCGGCAGGATTTTGCTCCACCGGACAGTACGGACATTTTAATCTGAAATTGTTTTAGCACCATTACTATTAAGAATCAACTTCGTGTGAATCAAAATGTATGACTAAAAAATAATGAAAAACAGCTCATGGTTCCTATTAGTCAGTTTTCCTCCTTTTTTCTTTTTGACTGAAGCCACAAATTTTATAAACATTGAATATTGGATGGCCATTTTTGGTTGCTCAGGCTCAATAGGGATGGTTAAGTAGCAAGGAAAGAGACCCAAAGCATCCAGGTTAGACTACAGTAAAACCCCGGTTATCTAAGACAAACTTGTAAATGGCAAATATACTACTATTCTTATACTGTAATTCATAAAAGAAACATGTATTACAAAAAATTTCTCAGTTAATATGAATGATTTGTTTCTGCTAGCTGTATATTAAATTACCTTTTAAAATTTAACAATAGTTAATACAGTAGAACAGTGTAATTAAATGTGAAAAACTGTTGAATTGTTGTTATTAAGTTATACGATTTAAGCTCTTTTTATATCTTAGTGAATTTAAAATGATATACTATAAATTCTTTCATTTTGGATTAAAAATCAAGAATATAATTATGGCCATCCATATTATCTGAGTTTTCTGTTATCCGAAGTACCATTAACATTAACTTCAGGTTCTACTGTAGTAGTAAAAATCTGAGGCTTCAACTGAGACTTTTATAATTTGTATAAACAGACAGTTCTTCAACAAATAGAATTCAATTTGTATGCAAAAAAATCAGTCAGTTCTTAAATCAGGAAAAGAAGAAATTTCCAAATTTATCAAATTTTTCATATTCTTGTTCATAAATATCAAATATAAGCATTTATGCTTAATTTCATACTCACTTATTGCCGTTTGCAAGTTTATTGAGAGCATCTCTCGAGATCACATGTCCGCAAACTAATCTCATTGGCGGATTACTGTCTGAACTCTGCTGTCGTAAAATGGGACATGCAAAGATAGAATGAAAGCGACATTTGTGTCCGAGATCTATTTCAATCTGAAAAAATTGTTATTAGAAATTTTGGTTATTGGCAATGTAAAACCATATTTTTTAAAAAAATTATATGAAACTTACTGGTAATTCATCTCTGGTACTCCATACTCCCGTAACCTGTCTCTGTTGCATAACTTGTTTGATGTTTAATAATGCCGGTAATGCTATACACCCCGCATTTATACAGACGGTCAGTGGACTTTCTACGGACAGTCCAAGTAGAGCACAGGCATCTCTTGTGAATACGTCACAGATTTCTGCCCAGTGGATGGGATCCAATAAGTAGTTGTAAGGAGATTTTTTAACTCCTTGACGTAAATACAACAAACTTCCCATGAGAACTTGAATCTCTATAAAATAAAGACAAAATTCATTAATTGAATAATAATTTTGATAAAATACATCTTGGGATTATTTACATTATTAAATAAAAATTATTATATATAAAAGTTTTTAAAACAAAATTGGTTGTATTTATTTACATAATTGCATTTAATTTCAAGTATATACCTATATTCCCAAGTAGTAAGCATTTTCTACAGATGGAATTAAAAATATTCCAAAAACTTGGTCCCCATTTTCAAATTATAACAACAGCAATGAATTAAAGTTGTTATAATCCTAACTTCTGTACAATGTCAAGAATAACAGACTGTTATATCATGAAATTTTATCTAATAACAAAAACCCAATGCAATATAAATTAAGATCAACACTAACATATAAAGCACACATGATTACCTTAAGACATTCGCAGCTAGTGGGCTTGAAGAATAATAATATAAACAAATTTGTAAATAAAACACTAGTGCTATTTGTAACTACACACATACAGAAATAATGTTTATTGACAAATAAAGCAAATGCAAGATAATTGGCATATATATCAGTAATTTTTCAAGAAAACTAAAGAAAAAAACATTAATATCTTTTTAATTTTGTTCTGTAATTATTCATAAAATTTTTTCCTTTTCTCCCCAAAAGTACATGTCCAAAATTTCATACATATTGTGCTTTCTAACAATGAACACATGTCATGTTATAGTAACAAAAAACATATAAATATAGTGATATACGAGGGTCATCCAGAAAGTAACGACCATTTGGTTTTAATAAATGAAAGAAATATATTTTATTAACAAAAACGTGTCACATACAAAATTGAAACTTACTTTATTTCTCTACATAATCACCGTCATTATTTAAGCATTTGTCATATCTGTCCACGTGCTTTAGAATTCCTGTGTCATAGTAGGCTGCCACCGGTCCATTAAGCCAGTTGTTTACTGTATTCTTCACCTCGTCATCACTTCCAAAACGTTTCCCGCCCAGAACTCTTTGAGCTTCGTGAAAAGGCTAAAATCGCAAGGAGCAAGATCAGGACAGTAGAGTGAATGATCAAAAATTTTCCATCCAAATCGATCCAGCAAGCCTGCGGTTACAGCAGCAGTGTAAGGGCGGGCATTGTCATGAAGAAGCACAACACCGCAAGAAAGCATTCCACACCTATGATTTTGGATTGCTTGCCGTAGTTTTCTTAGGGTGTCACAATGTTGATCTGCATTGATCGTAGTGTCTTTTGGCATGAAATCCACCAAGAGAACACCCTTACAATCCCAAAAAACCATCACCATGAGTTTTCATGCTGACAGAGTTTGTTTGAATTTTCACAGTTTTTTAAGTGATGAGGGATGATGCCACTCGAGTGATTGGTGCTTGGTCTCTGGGGTGAATTGAGACACCCATGTCTCATCGCCAGTAACAATTTGATCAAGAAAGGCATTTCCATCTGCGTGATACCACGTCAAAAATGTCAGCGCTGCACCCATTCTCGGTCATTCAGTTGCCGAGGAACCCATCATGCACAAATTTTGCTATAGCCAAGATGTTCAGAGACAATTTCACCAAGCAATGAATGAGAAATGTTAGGGAAAGAAACTTGTAACTCGTCCAAGGTTACATGTCTGTCTTGCACAATTTTGTTCTTCACTTGATTCTTCAAATCATCTGTGATGAGTGATGGATGTCTGGGTCAAGTCTCATCATGCACACCATTGTTAAACATTTCACACTCACATTTCTTTTGTTCATTACTGTATCACCATACACTTCCTTTAGTTAACAGTAAATTTCTGCAGATTTCAACTTCGGAGCATTCAAAAATCGAATAATGCCTCTGACCTCTAACCTCACAGTCAGCGGGCCTTTGTATCACACTGTTCATTGTTGACAATCACACAATGCACAATAACAACTTGTTTTGATTAGCACTCACACAACACTGAGAAAAGGCATTGAGGAAACTATTCGACCTTGGATAGTAGCCCGAGATCAAACTGCGCAGCCGGAATGTGCAATAGGTCATTACTTTCTAAATGACCTCTACTTAACGAGCATTTTTACAATCCCTACACCCTTCAAATAGGACATCTATAATATTTACCTCTAAATAGCAGACACTCTAAACAGCAGACTCTGCTATCCATAACCTACCTTACAAAAACACTAAGTCCCACCTTCAATATTCCAAAAGAATTAATTATGTACAAAATATTTTAAAATTAAAATAAAAACTCTTTCAGAGGAAGAATTTTGAATAAAGACTGCCCTAAAATAGGAATAGGTGAGGAGGACAGGTTGTAAAAAGCCAAATAATACTCTATCTGTTAGAGAAAATTAATCTGGTTAAGTTGTAAATTATGATTTATCATCATACATATTAATGTTATTAAACTTGTGTCTTATTGTTAGAATTAAGCTTACAGTACCAAGAAACCATAAACTTTTCCAAAGTTATTCATTCATTCGACAAGAACTGTAGCACAATAGTAATGAAAAAAAAAAAAAAAAAAAAAAAAACAGTTTTAAGGCTAAGATAACAGCATTTATTTGATGAAAGTTCAAAGATTGTGTTACGGAGGCGATTTGCTGAACATTTTAAAGTGTAGGAAGATATTCTGTTTTCTCACATTTATTACATCATTTATGATCTTAACAGTTTGATGGTGGCTAAAGTAATTTTTAATAAATCATTTATTGAAAAAAGCAAAAATGTTCAAAAAATTACATCTACTTGATAACTGCAAAGTAGACAAATCACTGTATCAATTTTTATTAGTTGCTTAGATCATAACTAATATTATAAATGCAAGAATACCGAATACATTTCTTACCCTTTGAAGTGGCTAGCAAATCACCTTTGTAACTCAACATTCAAACTCTCGTCGCCTAAACAGACATTCATCCACCCTTCATTTTTCTTTCCTTTTTCTTTTTCATTACTTCCACTCAAGTCATTTTTGATGAATTAATAATTAATATGTTTTGTTGTAATTTTTATGTTCCACTTAATTAAAGTATCCTATACAATCTGTTTGCTATTTAGAATTCTATTAAAATTTGATTTTTACAGCTGAAAAGATAAATAATATACTGTATACATATATTTTTTAATTATATATATGCTATATATAGTTTTCGTATTTTCACATTCCTAATACAAATTTGATGTTTTTGCAATCCAATGTATTCCTCACTTTATAATAACCAGGTTAAAACGCCATTTTGAATTTTATTTTCACTTGATTCTCGGTCCCCCGACTACCTACGAGTCTGGATTTTTTTATGCGCAAATGATTTGGGCACCTAATACTCTGTGCCAAATATCAACTCTCTACATGTACTCCTTCATACCTCTATGCTGACAAGAACATGAGGCAGTACGATTTTATAAACAAGACGTAGTCTTGTCAAAAAACAAAAAAATAATTACATTTTTATACAATAATTACTGACAATTAAAAAAGTTTCAACTAACACTAATAGAATATTGATATTATCAAGTAATTAATCAAAAAATATGAATAATTTAATATTTTTTAATATAAAAACTTGCAAAAAATGATGATGAATGAAAAGACTATAAAGAAAGTAATATTATACATAAACAACCAAGCCAAATGATGAGTAAAAATAAAACAGAAAAAGCAATAATTTAATGCTTGAGATGGCAACTTCTAAATTACATACCAATAACTATCTTGCTTTCGATGGCCACTCCAGAGGCACCCCAGAGACACAGGGTTTACAGTAGGTTATACAAAAGTTTTATTTTTGTTCTTGCAATTTTCTGCAAGAACAGATTATCCAAACAAAATTTTGGTATCATACTATAAGATTAATTTCTAATGGAAAGAAGAGAGCTGTTTTTCTAATTCTACATCCAATCTTTCATCACAATAATAATGGAATAAATGTTAAATATGTAAAAATATTAGATTTGAGTACCAGATAGTGTTATTGTAGATTTTAAAAGCAGTTCATTAATTAATGTTGCAGTATATAATACGTCTCATTAATCATAAAATGAAATTAATATGGTTACAATTTTCATGATGAACTCAGGATATTTTCTTCAAATTAGAAGTTAAGACTATTTACGAAAATATTTAATTTTTGAGTCTATCCATTAATCCTTTTTACACAACCACATAAGTACGCATTACATTGGTTTGAAGAAATAACTTCATTAAAAAACAAATAACTATATGCAAATGAAAAGATAACTCATATCCATCACTAGAGGGGTAGAACCTGATACAAATTGGATAAAAGCTTGATAGTAGGGTGAGAAGATTTACTTATTGTTTTTCATATTAAAGCGTCAGATCCTCAAATAAAAGGCTAACATTTGATTGTTTTTAATAGTGAAAATTTTTTACCTATTGTTTGTTTTTTAATGAAGTTATGTCTTCAAACCAATATAACGGGTACTTCTGTGGTTGTGTTAAAAGGATTAATGGACAGACTCGAAAATTAAGTATTTTTTTAATAATTAAGTCTTAACTTCTAATTTGAAATTAATATGACTCATGAACATTTAACAGGAGTTAAATTCACAAACTTCAATTTAGTTAAATAAATTCTAAAATATCAAAATTTATTTAGATTTTGGTGCAATTCTGTTGCCTGTAGGCACATTATTCCTTACATTAAACATTTTTTTGGCTGCAAGTCATAAAAATATGTAGGATGTAGCTTTTTCAATAAACAATCTAAAAATTGTAAAGTGTAACTAGAAATTTCAGTTTCAAGTTAAAACTTATAAAGATATAATTTTGTATTGATGTAAGCGTTTTGAATTGTAAAGTTCTGTGTTTTTTAACTATATATTATTATATTTAATAAATATTTCATTAAAAGAACAAAGTTTTGATAATTCATTAAAAATTTCTTCATCAATTATCAAGTAAAATATAAACTTTTTTAATTAATCAATTTAGTTTTTTTTTTTAAATTAATTTAATTAAAAAGGATTAATTTCTATTGAGTCAATAACACATTACCTTTTTCGTGATGAGAAGCTAAATGCTGAAAATTTTCACGAGCATAATATATTGCAGCCTCCTGGTGTTTCATTCCTTTTTGTAGTAATTCAATAAAGTGAAGCCTATGAAGTTTAAATTCGAGAGAACTATTTTGTTCTTGAAGTTTATTTCTATTCAATCTTGCCCATCTGCAAAAGAAAAAGATAAATGGTTGATATGAACAATATTTTAAAGACTGCAGAATGAACTAAAATGCCCACTTCTAAAACTATGAAATATTTAACAAACAATCCTAAATTATTATTCTGTATTATGACTTTTTTTTATTGAAAAGCAGTAAGAATTCATTCATTCTCTTTACAGAGGATTGCAGTTTATGAACAGTTCTTCTTCACTCTTCATGGTTAAAGGCTTTTCCCAAGCTTGCCAGTCCATTTTTTATGATATCTTGCCATGTCAAGCATAGATCTTCCTTTTCTTCCTCTCCCTCTGCCATTCCTTTAACTGCAATTTTCATCACTTTCCTTGAGAATCCTCTCATTATATGCCCAGCATATGCTGTTTTTTTTCTCTGGATGATGACCATCGCGTTTCTTTCTGTTCCGAATCTACTTGTAACTTTCTCATTGGTTATTCTATCTGTCCAACTAATTCTTTCCATTCTTCTTAGACACCACATCTCAAAGGAATTTAACCTATTAATTGCCCAAGTAAATATAAAGTACAAATCATGGCTGACGGTATTACATTTAATTATTTTACACATAAAAGTATAAACAAAATATAAAATTGCAGCATTTCAGAGGCAGTAGCCTCAAAAGAAAGGTCGTCTCTGTACTTGTGAAATTGTGGACTGTCAACTGGAGCGAACAACAGATGATAAACCAAAGCAAACTTTGTTAAACATTGGAATTTTATATTTTGTTTATACTTTTATGTGTAAAACTATTAATTGCCTCGTGATTTACTGTCCATGACTCACATCCATATGTAGCCATACTCCAAATCATTGTTTTAAGTATTTTTAGTCTCAAGTTTTTGCGTACATTTCTACTTCTTACAGTTAAGGATATTTGTGCGAAAGCAGCTTTAGCCTTTTTTATTCTGTTTTTAATTTCATAATTACATCTGTTAGCCTCAGTTATCCAACTTCCTAGGTACTCAAACAATTTTACCTTTTCTATTTTCTTTCCATCCAACATAATTTGTAGATCTTTGTTTTCTTCTCTTGTGATTATCATAACTTTTGTTTAGTTCATGTTTATTTTCATTTGGTATCTTGCTTTCCCCATTTCATTCAATCTATTTAGAATCCTCTGTAACTCTTCTTTGATGTTACATAATAGGGTAATGTCATCAGAATACCTAATGTTATTGATAAGATAGATGTCTATTAATTTTTATGCCTTCACCTAAATTTTCGAACTCTTCTCTCATCATCCATTCACTATAGATGTTGAAAAGTGTTGGGGACAAACCAAATCCCTGCCTTATGCCTTTTTTAATTTGAATCCATTTCGTATCCTCTCCTTGAAATCTGACCATTGCTTTTTGACTTTTATAGATGTAGATTATTTTTAGTATTTTTTTTTATCAATACCTATGTTTTGCAGAATCTCATAAAATAGAGATTGATTAACACCATCAAAGGCTTTTTCAAAGTTGACAACACACAAATAACTCTCTATCATAATCCATCATCCTTTCTCCTATAAATCTTAGCATTATGATGGCCTCCCTTGTTCCTCTACTTCTTCGGAAACCAAATTGTGACTCATCTAGTTTCTGATTTACGTAGTTTCCTATTCTTTACTGTACATATTAATTAAAACCTATGAAGCATGGCTTATCAAGCTAATAGTTCTGTGTTTATCACAGTCTAAGGCACCTTCAGTTTCAGGAATAGGTATGAAGATAAATTTTGTGAAATCATCTGGAATATCTGAACTCTAAAATTTTATTAAAGAAATTGGTTAGGTTTCTTGTTCCATCTTCCCCCATAACCTTAAGGAGTTCTCCCTGTATTTTTCCTATCCTTCCTTCCATCTAATTCTAATGTCTTTCTATCCTTCAGCTTTTTCAATGTAGCATCAATCTTTTCCTCAAGAAAAATTGCAATCTCTTCTTTCTCCTCCATTTATTCTACATTTAAAATATCCTCATTTCTGTAGAAGTTGGCTACATTGGCAGTAAGAATATCTTACAATAATTTATTAATTTAATAGTAAAACTACTGATCTATCGAATTTAAGGTATAATAAAAAATAAACTTTATTTAAAATCTTAATTATGTAAAATATTAAATTTCTACATAAACTTTATATGAAATAAGATTCTTGAGTGTGTGCTTGTTTCCTTTACTTAAATTTTAAATATACAGTAGGTAACCCTTGTATAATGCAGTACTTATACAACACAGTTTTGATAAGCAAAATCATCTGTTTATCTTATTCTAATAAATATTCTTTCAGTTACTACAATTTACTACAACATAGTTCACCAGTGTAGATTGTAGTGTAACAAAGTTCCTCTATATGGTGAAAGCCTTTTATTTTTTATGGTAATTATGTTCAAAAATTTAAAAATACTATTCTGTGTCACCAAGTATGTAATTTTATACAACAGAAATTCCTTTTGGCATGTTTTGTTAAGCTGCATGCTGCTTAAAATTGTCTTTTTCAGATAATAAGTATGAACAAGTTAGTTAAAGTCATAAGTGCATATCAAACTTGAGTTATTAAAATCATACATCATGGTGAGAAAATTTATTTTTGTGTGCAATGGTTGTTATGTACAGTTCAATTCTTTATTATTATATAAATTTTAATTATTTTCTTTTTGTTTTGTAATTCATAATTTTGTTAAATAAAATTTTCTGAATTAAATAAACTGTTTTTTTCTTACATGATAAATAAAATTTTTATTTAAAAAATCATTTTGGAATGTAAATCCACTTTTTATATGTAATGTGAATCTCGCATAATGCAATTTTTATAATTCAATATTTTTGTGTAATCTAACTACTGTGTTATATGAAGGTTACCTGTATGGTAATTTGACATGTTATGAGAGATTATATTTTAAAAAGAACAAAAACGATAAAATATGAAAATAACACAAAAGTGGCAATTTTACAAATTTTTATGAATTTAACTTTTGCATATTTAGGGAAATAGCTACATCACTCTTCTAGAAGGCCACAAAAGAAGGTCAAAAGAGGTTTGTGGTTCATCTGCATTAAGCAGTCAATTATGTAACTATGTTTTGTTGGTTTGCTACTTTATTCAAAGTTTTAATCTTTGATTATATCATTGGTTATTTTATAAATTTTTGTGAATAGTTTTAGTATTTTTCTTTCACAAATTATTCTAGGCACAAAATATTTTAAGTATAAATTTAAGAAATTTTTATTCCTATTTGATAGGTTTTATTTTAATACTAGATAAAAACTATGAAAGTACAACTATTTCTGAAATTCTATATAAACAAAAAACTACTAATAAAAAAACTAACAAAACTACTTAATGTATTATTTTAATCTTAAGTTATGTATATAACATTACATGGTTTGGTAATATTCTTTTGTCCCACTTTTTACTTTTGAAAAAGTGCCAATCTTATATTAGTAGCATACAATTTAAATTGCTCTTCAGACAAAGATTGTTTAAATTGCTGACCTCAAGTTTCAGATGAATGACTGCATAATCAGATAATTACAAGGTAAAGAGATGATGACAATGATGAAATTACTTCAATATTTTTTAATATTCTAAAGAAAATTTGAAAACAAACATATCTTTTAAGATAAAGGAAATTAATAATTTGTACCAAAACTAAAAATAACAAAGTAAAATTTCTTTATAAAATTTGAAAAAAAAAAAAATACACAAAGTGATTATAATTATATTCCATATTTTTATTTTTTATCTTCATTGTTGGACATTTATTTAATGTCAATGTGTTTTATATTTCTTTAACTTCATTTTTGATAACTTTTTGATAAAAATTAAATAAATTTTCATTATACAGGGTCTTCCAAAATGAATTGTCATTTTAGATTACTGTAATTATGTAAATTATTATCCGAGAAGTATGCAACATACACTGATCAATAGAGCAACTGTCCAATCTACTTCTACACTCTACTAGAGCACATCTCCCATCTACTTTCTCTAGGAAGTGACCTAAATAAAAACAGCGACCCCGCCAACAGAGAAGGCAAAGTCAAAATTCCTCGTCATTGTGCAATGTGAGTAATCTGTAAGAATTGCAGAATTGTGGGGGGGGGCTGTGAGAGGAGTGACGATGGATAAGCCATAGGACAAAAGAACTTGAACATTAGTAGAATGTGTGGCATGTGACACAAGGTGCACACATTGAGAAATTGTAATGGGCAAAACCATCCAACTGTGAAACTTGGATGGTTTTGCAATGTTTTTATGTATGTTATAATATTTTTGAATAATAATTAACACAATTACAATAAATTAAAACAGTAGCATTCTTTTTGGAAGATATATCAATACAATTTATATCAATCTATAAACTTAGTAAAAATTTCTAATTTTATTAGTTTGATGCCAATCTAAAATAAACAAATATTTAACAAGTAAAACAAAATTACAAAACACACATTCTATTAAAATTTCATTAATTAGAAAAATTTTTATGAAAAATACAGGTATCCCTTGATTAATGCGATTAATTAATCCCTCAATGCTACTGCATATATTAAAATTGCAGTAATCAAATACAGAGGTACAGTATCTCAGTACTTGACTGAACAGTCTCCACCCGCTAGAACAAATTTTCAATTAATAACAAATATTTTTATATTAACAAACAAAAATAACAAATTCACTAACACCTTATTTGACAAGAAAAACATATTTATGTTAAGTAAAAACAACTGTTAAAGAAGCATTAATTAAAACTTTTGCTGCACATAAAAAGGGATTGCCGCAATTAATTTCGTGTGTTAATCAAATTACGCATTAAGCAAAACAGCATTAAGCACAAGATACCTGTATTAAATTAACTAGTAAATACATCTGAATAATAACTCATTTACAATAACCAAATTCAATTAAACAGTATAATATAATGATCTATCAATTAGTTAACTCACATTCAGTTTTTGTCCACATATACCCTATAACTTGGCTTCAGATTTTTGGTTTAAACTTGCACTATGACAGTTCATTTCATTAATTTGGTTATTCTTTCATTTCTGCAGTTTCTATTTCATCAGTTTAAATTAATCAATAATAAATACAAATATCTACTTATATATATAGTAAAACCTCATTAGGTCAAAGTTTAAAGGGTAAAAATAATCCCTGGCTTCAAGTTAAAAAGCTTAATACCCAATCTTCCCAAAGTTTTCTATGGTCATAAATTTCCCAAAAGATTAAACATGATACAAAGTACATTTCACGAATTTTGGCAAGGATTCTGTAATGCCCAGTAAGAAGGGCAAGTCTAGGTTAGTCTGTGAAGAATATGACAACATAATTTAATGGGATACAAAGAACATCTTAGATCATTGCTTACATTCTTTCTGAGTACTTCAGAGCCTCATTCGAGTAAAATGCAAATCCTGATTAAAATTTTATTATTATTAAGTTGTTCCAGGTCAATTTTAACCATTTTTTAAAATATTTATTGCAGTTAAGTAATCTTTAGCCACTCTACATCTACATGAAAATTAAATTATAAAAATAAATACCTTAAAATTTAACTTACTCTAAAGCAGGTTTTAAATCACGTTTTTTCAAAGCATCCAATATCCTATTTAGTTCAGTAAAAGGTTCTTTCTTGTCATTATCTATTTGTAGACCAGCTTCCTAAAATGTAAATCAAAAAACGTTAATTTTAAACTTCAAATGTACTATAGCATTTATGAAAAGTTCAATAACTAATAATAAAAATGCTTAAAGTATTATATTAAAACAAAATTTTTATGCTCAAAGATATTCTACATACATACAAAGATACACACAATCATCTGTCATTTTTTATATATTTTATAATATTAAAATGATATTCAAGTGAACCACATAACATATGTAAACAAGAGTTAACTTGTGTTCCTCAAAGTTACCCTGAGTATTCCATGAAAAAATTTTTAAATTTATGCTGCAAATTTATTTCAATGTACTACAACATATTACTTTATTCATAAATGATTCCATGTTTACTTTTTTATTCATACAATAATGTTTATTAACTTATTGTTTAATTGTTTTGTGAGAATAGTAAACACAGAATTGCTTATAGATTTTTTAATACATTGATGCTAATGCTCCACGTAAAAAAAGTATATGAATTATGAGTGGTTCTCAGCCTACAAAGGTTGAGAACCACTGCTGTAGATAGTTCATTTTATATTTAATGATACATCTTGGATATAAAGAACACTACAATCACTAATAAACAAGAAAAACTGTTGGCTTATTGGCCATTGTGATGTTCTATATATGTTCATCCAGTTTATTTTATATATTTGTTGATGTATTGCCTTTAGTGTAATTCCTGCTTTGGATCAATTCTTTCTTCTAGATTTATTTAAATTCTAATTACTGTATTTCCTTTACTTTAAGATGTACTGAGTTTGAAATTAAATTTTAAAATTTATTTATGGAAAGAAAAATTTTTGTAAATTAATTACTATTTAGAAGAAATATAGAAATAGCATGAAACAGTCATGTTCCACTGCTATTTTCATACTCTTCTGCAAATGCAATCATTTTAAATGATGCAGCATAATGTCACCTCAAATATATTTTATGCTTTAAAAAGAAGTACACACAGTGGGTGAGAAGAAACTACCCATTGAGAAATTGCTATAATTTTTGTATTAATAATGCAATCATAATAAAATTTGTGCACACATGTATATCAATCAGTGGAATTTTATAATTCCTGTATTGATGATGTAGGCAGTGAACAAGAGATCACTGCAAACAGCAAAAAAGATGACCAGCCATTTATTCATTCAGGAGCAAGTGTGTAGATTTCTACATGCTATGAGGTGCAGAAACCAGTGGTTCTTGTCCAGAGATGGTGGTATATGGTAAAGGGAGCTCATTTGACAATCTATCTGGAAACAATCAAGAATTGTTGTTTGAAGCTAAAACAGCCAGAATTTCGGTTGTAGTATTAATTTTCAGTTGATTTGATTTGGATTTCAATATAAAGACCAGTTTTAATAATTATTTTGTTATTTTTAAATTTAATTATTATTTTTAATAATTTTTATTTATATAATTTTGTCTGCAGTTTTAGAACCCTTAATTATAATTTTTTTTATTTAATTCCAACTCTATTTTTTTGCAACATAATTATAGAAATTGTTTTAGTGTTTTTTTCACACAAAAAATGACAATCAAATTTAAATTCATTTTAATTATTTTAGTAATTTCATTAATTTTGTTCCATAAATTTGTCTGCTTTTTAAAAATTTTAATTAAAAGTGAGTTAACATTGGTTGAACTATCAGGCTACTTATATTCAAATCAAGGCCAGTGAATGACAAAAATATTGAATTGTTGGAAAAACAGTGTAAAGTGTAAACAAA
The DNA here is from genome assembly GCF_000671375.1 of Centruroides sculpturatus. Taxonomy (NCBI): domain Eukaryota; kingdom Metazoa; phylum Arthropoda; class Arachnida; order Scorpiones; family Buthidae; genus Centruroides; species Centruroides sculpturatus. Next base: position 832,215 of record NW_019384374.1, read on the forward strand.
ATTAGGTTTTAATTGAAAAATATTACATAAAATTCTTTTTAATATTCTATATGTTTACTTATAATGATAAAACAACATTCTCATTATAATTAGGAATGTCTTTGTTATGATTCACAGATGATGCCATGATATGTTAAATTTTCAAATGTGATTTGTATGATTCCAAGTAAAACTACTTCTTCGTGCAAGGTTTAATGCCTTTTTGAGTTTTAAATTAATTTTTCAAGATGAGTTGGTCTAGATATTCATGGCTCGAGTGAATGAATTCAAAAATCAGTTAACTCATGATGATATTTGTTTGACTCGTCTTATCATTTGGCAAACTTCATTTAGTATTAAATATTATGAAATTAAATCATTTACAAAACATGCCCACTGCAGAAGCATGAAAAAAGTGCATCTTCATTTACCTTCCCTTCCCTCTGGTCATAATGTCTGCCAACAAAGCAGTTTCCAAAGATGGCAACCCTATATGACACGATGAAATAGTTCATTGAGTAAAAGAGAATTAGTTGTAATTTCTTTGAGGGTGGTGTTGCAATATTAACTTCATCCAAAATAACTTCATCCAAAATAAAATTACAAATTTATTTTGTAGTTACACAATAAAAGCATGCATATCCACATATAAATGGAGAATTTTCATGTTTATTTCAAAAGATTGATTCTGGATTTCCCAATCATTTTCCATTCTTAAGCTTGATGTTTATTAATTAATGAATATACCCTGCTCGTAATGTAAATCATTAATTTTTCTAACTAAAATAAGCTTTAGCACGTATTCAAAAGAATCAGAATTAAGGAGAAATTTTGGTATCGTCTCATCACTACAAATAATACAACCAAATTAATTATTATAATAGAACTTCACTAACTAACTAATAGATATTACTTAAGTCTATTTAGAATGGTAAGCAGAAATTGTAGATTTGCGTTTCACTCCAGATCAATTCCTTTCTTCCAGATTAGTCTAATTTAATTTATTTACTAAATTTAATATAAAATGATGACATCCAAATTTTCATATTGACAAAAATTGCAAATATCTGACTAAATCAATTAAAAAGAATCAGTATATCACAGGGATTGTGCTGCATAGCACCAAAATGGCCACTTGGTGATAGTTTTATTAAAAGTGGCGATAAAACTATAATACTGACAATTGCAAGTGGCAATAAAAACCCTAGTCTGCTTAGTATCTCTCCAAAACTGGAATTTTATAAACACACAATGCACAAAACCAACACCAGCAGTATGAAAAGAAAAATGTACTAATGTTAGTACATTTTTTCTTTTCATACTGCTGGTATTGGTTTTGTGTGCTGTGTGTCTAGTCTTCTTATTTCGACATTCAGCATGAAATTGAATCACAAAGCACATTTCAGAAAAAACAGCAGAATGTATAGCTTCCATGCAATAGGAGTCCTGTGCACCACACATCTAAAGATTTCATGATGTCATTTGGCAAGTTTGGACAGAAAAGTAGAAAGTGACATTAAGAACCGAAGGCAGTTTTTGTGCAATGCTGCCCAATGTTTCCAGATTGGGGATTTTTTTTATCACCTGACAGAAAATTTGGGAAATTCTTTAGGGGTGACATTTTTCACTTTTGATCTTTGTTTGGTAAACTAAAACTAAAACAAAAATTTTGACATGACAGAACATGTAAAATACGATTTAAATATGATAATCAAATGTGATATTTGAAATTATTCATTAAAAAATTATTCAAAAATAATTCCTACTGCTAACAAGGAAAGAGACTATTGAATCAAAAACTCAAACACGTGGCCCTCTCCTCGTAAGTAACAGTTTAACATGTTACTTTTGCTTTCCAGACACTAAACTACCAGCTGCAGGTGCTGGTAGCGATAAGGCTAGCAGCACCTGCATTAATTAGTAAGTTAAACTGGTGGAGATAAATATTTTGAAATGGCAAAAAAAATTTTTAAACTGGCAAAATGGTTGGTAATATTTTTAAATTTTTCAGAGCAATCCCTATATCATATACCTGGAACCTAACAAGATATTTGCATTCATATTTTAGCAGGAGCAAGTTGGACCGAGAGAAATTGCAACAAACAAACAAACAGTAATTTGAAATTTTTCCTTACAGACAACTCTAACTGAGTTTTACACAGATAAGTTTATATGTATAATAAAATTTGTGTAGACTTTAAGTAAGCACAGTTCATTTTCTATCTGAACATAAAGTAAGAACTGAGTTTGAAGCACTAGTAAATCAATAATATTGTTTTTGGAACCATCTACAATAATCACTTGTTGCTATTGCAACAATGACATTGCTGCTGGCATAAAAGAAAAACTTGAAAAATTCCATATGCTCATGCTACCAACCTTGGACGCTGTCAGTTTAAACCCACTGTAGCTTGAAAACAAAATCATGGACCCCAATTATTTTTACATTTTTAATTTCCTCATCTTACATTATGAAAAATGACAAAGTTTAATCCAAATTGACCAATCAAATTTTGAGAACAAATTCAACTCCATAAGCCACATAAAAGCAACTTTGCTAATGTTCAACATCAAATATAAACATATATGAAGATTATCTTAATGTCAACAATGTAGTAATTCTCAATAGGATACCTTTACTTATTAAATGTTTCTAAAAAATTACTGAAAACTGCTATATTATAACAAAATAAGTAAAATTTTGAGCTCAGAATTAGTATTTACTAACAGCTTTAGAATATAGAAAACAGACCTGTTTTCAAACAAGACCAAGGTATCACATACAATAAAAGTCAAGTGAAAATAATCTGATACAATAGAAACTGTATTGACAACTAATGGGCAAATAGCTAATTAAGATGGCAGCCCACCACTCAGGAGAACCCAGGTTCAAATCTAGATGGGTTGAGAAACTCCAGGAATTTTTCAGGGAGTGATCCATTTGGATATGTTGAACCCCATCCCTCACCGCCCAGTCATCCCATTGTAGGCCTGGCCAAACCCATAATGGGCTTTCTAAAAAGCAGCCCTTTTAGTGCCCATAGGGTATATAGAAATTGTATCATGTTCACTAGGCTTTAGACCAGCGTTTCTCAAAGTGGGCGATAACGCCCCTTGTGGGCGCTGGAGGCTGTCAGGGGGGCAGTAGAAGGCTCATAGAGAATTGGGGGGCGTTAACGAAATATAGAGGGGCGACGGCAGACAAATTCTATATATAAAAATTCTACGGAATATATATAAAATGTTTACATTTTATATATTTTTTATTTTTTTATTGAAGATCACAACTTGAATATTTCTAACACATTGACTTTTATTTTAGCTCAGCGTTTCTCAAAGTAAGCAATAACGCCCCCTTCTGGCACGATGAATAGATCTATGATAGAGGCAGGGTATTGAACGGTGACCAACGGCAAAATTGGGGCTGATAAGAGGAAACATTGCGTTTAATGGTTTCCAGATGATGAGAACAATGTACAGTAAGGGCACAAAGTGTGAGATTCATAGAAAAGTTTTCCTAAGAATATTTTCAATCCTTTTCTCACACAAGAGAAAATGGGTTAGGGGGCGTTGGGTATAACTTTATGGAACAAAGGGGGCGGTGGATCGAAAAAGTTTGAGAATCACTGCTTTAGACTGTAAATGTAATATGCTATTGAATCTAAAATCTTTTTCACCCATTTTTACTGTCCAAAGTAAAAGCAAGTAAAAAATACAACTTGTTAGTATCGATGAAACATAGTATTAATATTAATACAAAATGGAAATCTAAATGCATACTTTTAAACATATTTCATTAATTTAATAATTCTTACTATAGCCTAAAAATAGCTCAATTAATTAAGTTTAACTGATAGTCAATGGAATAAATGCCTTATTTTTTTACATTCTAATAAAAAAAATACATTAACTTATTTGTTATTTTTATACACAAGAAGAAAAACTCAACATAAAAAGGCGTTAAAAAATATTTTGTTTTTCTGCGAGTGCTTTCGGCGCTACTATGATTCAGAATTGAATGTTTTTTCCAAACAAATTTTAAATTACAAACAGGAACAGCATTAACTGAATAGAATATAAAAAACTTTTTGTAGCACTCACAGAAAAATAAAATATTCCTTAATGCCTTTTTATGTCATGTTTTTCTCCTCGTGTATGTACAATTGTCGGCATGATGTCCACCTTATGTATTTATATTACTTTACAAAATTCGTTACGTTATGGAACTATTACACTTCTTAATTAATAACTTTATAAAATTTAAGAACACTTGCCCTAATTAATTCTTCGGCAATATCCAACATGCCCTGTCGTAAGAAATGCTCACTGATAACTTGATTTAATAGCTGAGTGTTCTCTGCACTACTGAACACTTCTTCGTTACTAGTGGCAGCAAAATCTGCTATAAAGTTCTGAAAATAGTTTATTTTTTATATTTTTATTCAACTAACAAATCTGTGTAAGGTAAGATAATCCTACCTTATCGACGGCTTTTCCGACTTTAGATACGGTTCCATGAAGATCTCTGTGTTCTGATGCTAATTTCGCAACCACGTCTTTGACTTTTTTCGCACACTGAGTTAACACCATGACTTGAGCCGGAGTAATTTCGTGTTCGGGTGGAATCGAAGAGAAACATGGTGAACCTAATTAAAATTTGTCAGTTTATAAGTTATTGAAACAATTTTATAAGATGATTTTTTATTACAAAAACATATTTTTCATTATATAAAATTAAATTGATAAGCTATAATCTAGATATAAACTTCACTTCTACCCAGCAGGCTAATGAACACATTATTTAGAATCACTGCTAGATGTCATCAATCCAGATGTCCTAGAGAACTTAATAAAAATGTTTATTAGCAAGTAAGAGTCAAATACATGGATAATTTTCCTAATTTTAAACTTCATCTATTCAGTTTCTCATTAAGAGACTTCTCAGAATGAAAATATTAAAATTGTTCTAAGGACGAATCCATAACAATAATAATCTGTGGCAAAATAATGTACAGTCAACAGTGCATGAAAAAAGGAAAGATGATCAACAGAGCATAAAAGCATAAACATTCTATAAATAAAACAATTATCCTATAAAGAAAAAATCATTTTGGAATGTTTTATCAAATATCAAAATTACTTAAAGAAGATAAGCTGCATTATAACATTTGATAAAATGGCTGGGACAATAAGAAAATTTACAAAAATTCTCAAGTAAATAATACTTTAAAAAAGTGTCTTCTCACTTTGTCTCTTTCACATACCATCAGGAAATAACAGTTGACCTTCCTTTAGAGGATTCTCGTCTGCCACAATATGCAAAACATTAATTAAGAAAAGCCAACTCCACTGTGAGACTGTTATTTCCTTATGTGTAAAATGGACAAAGTGAGAAGACACATTTTTACAGAATTTCTGTAAATTTTCTAAGTTTATTTATTATAACAGTCATCAACACATGTTATTGTATTTATATTAAAGAAAATCAGCTATAATTGTTCATTTTTTATGAGGATGCATTAATAAATAAAATCTGATCTAAACATTCACTACTTCAAAAACTGGTTTATAGAATAAAAATATACACACATGTACCCAAAACCAGTAAAAACATTTGTGTTAGTAAATATATTTAATCTTTTTACTGGTTTTGGGTATATTTGTGTGTTTTTAACCTGAGCTGATATGTGATTTTACAGAGTGATTCATTCATTCAGGACTGAATATTTACTTTGTTCACTATCTCATGATTGCAGAGTCACATTTGAATAACATATACAGGTAGCCCTCGGTTTATGCCGGCTCAATTTACGTTGATTCAAAATAACGCCACTGCACAATTTGCTGTTTCGTGGTATAATTTCCCGATTTTCCCTACAGTATGATTTTCATTTCAGTGTTGACGTATTTACCGAGCCACAACATTGTACATTCGTTAAAACAAAGATTTTTATTGAATATATTTAGTTTTTCTGTTTAATATTATTGGGTATGGGTATGTATACATTTGCATGAAATTAATATTACAATACTAAACGTTTAGGTACCCACAAGTCAAGTTAAATTTATTTAACTTAATAGTCCAATAAATGGCGTCCAGATCCATAGCTTCAATGAATGTATCCAGTATCAGTTCATTCAGAAAAACATCTTACGACGCAGTAGCATTTCCGGCAATCACAAACTATCATTAGTGAGACAAATCTACTTCTCATTGGCCAGACGATATCTATCTCTCCTTAGCCACCTTGAATTTTCCCGCTCAAACTGACCTTATACATGTGCTACAGTGACCGGTGGTCGACCAATCAGTGTCTCTGCTCATCTGTAGCTCTTCGTCAGGTTAACGTATCCTTTCAACTATGGAAAGTTTGACAGATGAACTTTGTGAGTTAGACAATGATTGGGAGCAAAGTGCAAATGTAAAAAGAAGCATCATCACATCCATTCGACCATATCCCAAAATTCTTAATGAAAGAAAACAAAAATGTAAACAATTAAAGATGGATACTTTTTTTCGAAAAATGTAAGAGATCCGAAACTAAAATTTTTTAATAAAAACATTTCACTTTATTTTATGATAAAATACATTTTAAAAATTAAATTTATATGTATTTTGTATTATATTGTATTAATAAACAAAATTATTTGCTTATTTTTCACTTATGTAGAACCTAACCCTATACCTCACTGTAAATATGGGTTCATTTTACGCTAGCTTTTGTAGAAATGGAACTGTAGTGTAAACCGAGGGCTACCTGTAATGTAAAACATACTTCCATCACTGCTTCATCATAAAATAAAACATCATTCTATTTGTGTTTCATGCTCTTCTTATTTTATATGGAGATATTCCACATAATAATGAGTTCAGTCTCAAGTGTATCATTCTGTACAGTATATATGTTTATATTTATCTATAACCCAAAGTTTAGGGCCTATCAAAAGCCTAGTGGATAAATCCACCAAACACTGGTAGCAGGTTCACACCTGAACAATGAGTTGACAATGTGGATTTTTCTGAATATCTTCATGTGTCTAACACCTATGGTAAATGGGAACCAGGAGTCTAGTCTTAACTACTTTTGATAATACTGAAGTTTTGGTATCTGATAGCAATGCGAAGTTTATGTTGCATATTTAAAGATCAAATCATGTATTTTGACCTAGGAGACTAATATATACAGTAGAGCATTGATTATCCAAAACAATCCGGGACTGGGGTTGTTTAGATAACTGATCATTTACAAAAAAATACATTAATTTAAACACAAAACTGTACTGTATATAATTTGTATCACACGTCTTACAAATACATACCTTACATAATGTAATACATTAAACTAGGCCTACAGTTCAGTTTGGCAGGGAGGAGAATAGTGCTGCAATGCCACATCCCTAGCAGAAATTTGAATTTGTTGACTTGGTTAACCGATGTTTCGGTTGATCGGTATTCGGATAATAGATGCTCTACTGTGTATATATTTACACATGGTAAAACTTTGAATATGCAAAACAACAGCAGTAATAATTTTAACCAATGAAATATTATTATATTATTTACTTTCAAATAAAAAAAATTATGTTCACATGCATTATCATTTGTCTGGGTCAAACAATAACAAACTATAAATAAATGCTTGATGCTTGTAATTTAGAACATTTCACTTGTGTGAAAAGAAACTAAAGACAACACCTTATAATTTTTGGAACTTTTAGTCACAGAACAGTTTAAAAACATTCAAGTAATTTTCAAAAAAGTTGGCATTATTAATATTTAATTTTAATCTTTTGACAGTAAATGTCAATGAATTGTCTTTTTTTTTAATTTCCACTGAGCACCAAAGGTAGAACAACATAGATGAGGAATTGGAGGGAAAGAGTTAAATCCAATGCTGCAAATAACACAATGAGCAATGGGTACCCCTCCCTCTGATTCCTCGTCTATGCAGTTCTGCCTCTGTGATTTTTTAATGCACCTGTGCAAATTTTTATATGAAAATAGTCTAAGACGTAACCTTTAAATGAGGAATTGGAGGGAGAGGATACCCATCATGTTATTTGCAGCATTGGATTTACACACCGATTAAAGATCATAAGCCAATATCCAAGGACGAAATGACTGATCGATTGTTGCACATCAGATGTAGTTTGATGCTGTGTTAAAATAGAGATTTAGGTGGACAAGCAGAATGTTGACCAACACAGTGCCAGAAGCATAGAGCGACAACGGTTGCCAGCCTATGACCAATCAAGATTAGCTCATTTCCAGCAAAACCGGGAGCATGTGCAACTATAATCACAGCAACATAACCAGTGACAGCAGTGACAAGTTTCACATATGTAAGGACATCAGCAATAGCCAAGGGACCACCTAAACGGGTACACATCAGTGGCATCTTGGGGTCAAAGGAAAGATCAGTAATTTTCCCAGTGGCTTTCAAGCCAAAGGTATCCACTCCGTCAACGCGCTATGCTACTCCCATGCCCAGGATGGGTTCATACTCTAGCCCTACAGCAGCATGTCGTACCCCCCCTGGAGAATGACCACAGATCATTGAATAACTCAGTGGACAGTTGCATCAAGATCTCAAATCTGTTCCAAGGCCAGTTAACAAGCAGAGGTTCTAGCTTCCAACTGAACAACTTCACGCAGATGCCATCACCTATGACAGCAGCATTGCCAAGCTGGAGGCCATGCTGAGGGAGGATTTGGAAATATCTTACCTGTAAGAGACCCTGGAGCAGAACGGGCAGGTAATATTCAAAGTGTATGAGAAGAAGAGGCAGAGTTGGCAGAGAAAACTAAAGAGACTCAAGGCACTATAAGAGAACAAACTGAGAGCCTGCCAGCAGAGACTGTCCAAGGCCAAGCAGATGATTAGCATTCAGAATTATCAGATTCAGCAAGAGAAGAGGAAACTTCAAGTGGAGCTGGATGAAAGCAAGAAGGAAAAAGAGGCATCAGGGAAACAGATAGAAAGACTACAACAGGAACTGGTCATGATCAAGGCACAGTTGGAGAACACAGAATGGTCTCTGTGTCAAAAAACAGATGAAGTGTCATTGCTGAAGTCACAACTAAAAGATTCTCAGAATGACCAGACATCTCACATAACAGAAATGTTGATACTGAAATTTCAGCTGAGGGAGACAAAACAGCTACTGGAAGAGGAGGAGGAGAAGAGGGAGGCAGAACTGAAAGAGAGATTCTGCCAGGCCCTGCAGAACTTTCAGCTGCAGAGTCACGAGAACTCTCTGTTCAACAATTCAGTTGAACAGAGAGGAGAGATGCAGCGCCGTGGGCCAGACGAAACAAGAGGTGGACAGGTTGGGAAACAAATTGGCCACTGTCAGCAAAAAATACAATCTGGCACAGAACATCAAAATGGAAAGGATTCAGTGGATAAAGGAGAAAGTCATTTGCTACCAGAAACTACTCCAGCTTAATTACATTCAGATGTACAAAAGGAACAAGACTCTGGAGTGCAAAGTGGAACTCAGTCTAAACTAAAAGTGAGAGCAGGGACACCAAATTTCTGACCAATGGCAAATCCCATAATTGAGGTCCAAGGTGAGCTTGGCCAAAAAAAAAAAAAAGTTAATATCTGTGATACAAACATCCTAAACTACAGAAATTATTCCTAATTCATTAGATTCTACATTTAAACTGTATTTTAAACATTCATGTTTGTGTTGTTTGTGTTTTAATAGGAATTGTTGTCATTTCAAAGAGCTTCTCAGCTGTTGAGATTTGTGGCATTACACTCAAAGTTTTAAAAAATTGTATTACACTTACTGTAATTTCTTACATGTTTTTCATTCAAAACACATCTTGATTTTGTAAAAACTAGGGCAAGATCCTTATAAAATCACACAAAAGAACATGTAAATTACTGTAATTTCATGAAGATAACCCGTGAGTTATTTGTGTTTAAGTCAATTTAAGTGTGGATTATTTGCTGATTTTAACTCGCAACTATGAACTCATAAAAAAGTCTTTCCTTTGTCTAAATCCACAAAGAGTATCTTTAGTAAAAGTAAAAAGTCCTTTATGTTTGAAACATATCCATTGCTATCACAATTTTTTCTAAAACCACCAAAGAGACATATTGCATTTCTTGCCTTTAGTTCTTTTCTGTTCCTTTTCTGTATCATCTGTACTTTAATCATTATTACTAAACACACCTATTGAAATTAGTACCTAGAAAATGATTAATTTCTTGTTAATTTTTCCCTCTGTAAACATTATCACTTCAGAAAATGATTTTTATACTGAATGTTGAGTTTATCATATATTAAATCTTTTTGTTTTGCTATAAAGTAAATTCTGATGACTTAAATAATTATATACATTTAAAACAATAACTGTAGTGTGACTGTGCATTGTTTTTCCTTGTTCATACAAAACAGCATTACTTTCCACCATTTTGCTAATGAAATTAAAACTGATGTCAATGTCATTAGCATTTTCCTTTATTTGCTTCATTTTTTAAACTAGCGTACAAATCTATTTTATATTAATTAAAATTTAAATTACTATTAAATACCTTTGAAGTTAAACAACAGTTGTAAAATAAAAAAAATTTAAGAACTGGGCAACTGACTTTCCAACCTGCATCACACTGAATATTAACTAAATCATTAAAAATTCTTTTAAATATGTTAAAAATTTTACTTTATTTAACATTTTTAACTAATCAGAGAAAATATTTAACTGGTTCTCAACTAGCTAAAACTATCTTGAAGAGAACACTATGCATAAATAGGGTGATTCACTCACGACGAAACACTTATTACACGGAATATCTCTTGTAAATGAAAAAATGAGGAAACACAAATGGAATGATTCTATATGTCTTGACCTAGCAGACGACCAAGGAATTTTTTATATTACTGTAGTGCAAGTTCTAACATTCTAACAATATGGATATGCATGTTATCATTTCTGAGAAAAAACAACAACAATCATCTGAGAAATGACACACAACTAGTGGTTTAATACCACTAGTTGTGTGTCATTTCTCAGATGTAGTAATTTATATCACAAATTTTCAGTAGTTAATTTTATTAGGAAAGATTGTAATATAAAAAAGGTTTCTTCATATTTATACATTTTTACATAATCATATTGTTTTGGTTTGTATTATTACCTTTGATCATCATCCTATAAATTTAGAACTTAGACCTATACATAATTCAGATATTTGGAATAGCAAACAGGAAAAAAGTTTATTTGCACAAGTTTAAAATAGCAAGCAATCCTTTGAAATTTCACATGAGAAGCAGTGCATGTCCAAATCACTACAATAGATAAATAACTGAAGACATGTCACAAATATGCAATAACTACATATAATAAACTATTAATATACAAAACCAGGAGTACGCAAAGTGATCGATACTGACTTCCAGGAATTGATAAGGCATTTTTGGAGATTGATTGCAAATGGTTTATTAATTAAAAATTATTCCAATGCATTATGTATATAATACCAACAATCTGCTGGGTTTTTACTGGGTTATGTTAAGGTTAACAATACAAAATAAAGCAATTTGGCTAGAGGTAGCCACTTAATCAACTATCTTATCATAAATTTAATAATTATAAATTAATTAATTTTAATTTTAATTTAGAAAACTCTAAAAGAAAAGAATCAGCCCGAGTAGACAAACTTAACTCCTAATTTCCATGTGTTGTCAGTTATGCTACTTGGACCACTATCCAATCTTCACTTCAAAATATTAGTTAATTAATCTATAGATATAAATGAGAATGTTTGTTTGTTTGTTCACTATGCACACCTAGGCCATTCAACCAATTGTTACAACACTTGGCATTTACGTTAACATATTTCTACCGTGTTTCCCCGAAAATAAGACATCCGCAGAAAATAAGACCTAGCACAGATTTTGCTGAATTGCGAAATATAAGACCTCCCCCTGAAAGTAAGACCTAGCAAAGTTTTTTTCTTTTTTTTACTCGTAACGGTCATCGACAGATGGTTGAAAGTGGCCGTTGGGTTTTTGAAAGTACAGCCACTGATTGATCAGCAGACAATTACGCCACACGGCATGATTTGCATAAGACTATGGCTTGGGAATCACAGATTTGCATAACGTTACGGTTGGTGATGGCTAATTGGTCGGCCGGGAATCATGCCACATGACATTTGCATAGTGCTACGGTTCAGTAAGCACTAATTGGTCAGCGAGTCCGATGTTGAACGTATAAAAAGGCGACAGTTCGCCACACTGGATATACGTCACTCTCGTCTAAGTTCGACTTGGGAATTTTTTTGTTCAATAATAAATGTTAATTCTTCTTCCTGGAAGAAATAAGACATTCCTTGAAAATAAGACCTAGTGCATTTTTCAGAGCAAAAATTAGTATAAGACACTGTCTTATTTTCGGGGAAACACGGTAATAGATAATGTCAAAAATATAACCCAAAAATATTGATTGGATTTTTACATATCAATTCATTTCTGTCTATATTCAATTTGCTGGGTTTACAGGTAATGCCATTTATTAGCAAAAAAATTTAGCTAATAAATGGTGTTACATCTACATGAAAAAAACAGCATTAAGTATGCTTTGTCATCAACAAGCTGTTATAAATGCTAAAGGTGGACCAACAAAATATTAAATAAATGTCTTATTTACTTAAATACTGTTTGTATTCCCATTTTTACAACACCACTTTTAGTGAAATACTATGTTATTATAGTATATTATGCAATTAATTTATAATATAGCCGATTATGGAACAAGTGGTTTAATACTATTATGTACTATTAATGGATACTAATTTGGCACATGAGAGGAGCAAGTGGGACAATTTCCATGAATGCCATAATCACTAATTATAAACAAATTATCATACAGTGTTTTGGCGTTACACTACACCTATAACACTATACTTATGAAAATCAAAATAATGTGTAAATACAATGTTTACTGCACAGGTGATGCAAACACTGCATTTATACATATGTTCCATAAGTATAGTGTTATAGATGTAGTCAACCACAAAATTACATATTTAAGTTTTTCAAAATTTTTTGCAATACTATCATTTATATGCCATTAAAACACTTAAATATTACAAAGATAATATTTAATAAATTCATTTTCTGGTAATGTTATTTTCAAAATTTTCACTTTATGCACACTTTTGCAACCCACTGTAAGTAAATGATGTATAAGATTAATACTGGTTCACCAGATATTGCTATTATTAACTGTATGCGTATATAGAAGAGAACAAGGAATCCTTAAATGCAATCACCAATTGAAATCAATAAAAAATTTATTCTATAGCTAATATTTCAGCAAAATAAATAGCCTACACTTTCCACCATAACATAAGAATAAATATAACCAAATTTCATCTGAATTGGACAAAAATTGCTACAGTTATAAGGAATTCACACACACATACAAAGACAGCTTTTATATTAGTAATTATTATAACTGCAATTTCCATTTGAATTTAATCAGTCAAAAACTTGATAATGACCATTTAAGACAGTTGAAAACAATGTTTTCTATTAAATTATTTTTCCTTGCTGAATTTTTAGTATTTGTGTGTTTATTTGAATAAAGTTTTATCTTTCATTTATAATTTTCATAAAGTACTTTTCTGTTAACGGGACGCCAGCCAGTACGTATAGTAACGGGCAAGATTCAAACTCCAAATGAAAGACTTTGCACCACCCCCAGAACTGTTGACCCTTTGCAAGATATTTGCCTTCAAAGATCAGTTTTTAACACGTATCAGTAAACTGCCAATTCTACATGCTTCACACATAGAATAAGCAGAATATAGCGATACCCCACACTCCCTAAAACTATATAACATCAAGCGAGCTAAATAGTCTTACGAACAACAGTGTCGTGCATCAAATTAAAGTTACAACTGGCATCCCATTATCAGAAAAGAACCTTCATACTTATGTAATTATACAACTTCTAAAATACACTTCTCAATTACATAATGTGCTGAAAATATGCTTTAATATTGCTGCAAATAAGAATTTAATCAACTAACACATTGAATACATTATTGTTTTACATACCTGTGCAAAGACTTGATTCTTAATAATTATTAAACTTTTGAAGGACTTTAAATATATTTTTAGATTGTTTACCTTTATAATATATATATTTCCAACCTCTTTAATGCTTCTTGATAAGATAATATATCGAAAAAACGATTTAATATCGCTTCAAATACCAACTTATCCAATAAAAATTATTAACAAAATCCAACTCGATTTCTTATAAAGAATTTAACGTAAGAACGTATTTAAAAAAAACTCAATAAATCTTACCGTCAGTCAATTCATTCTTTAAACTCTGAACGTAATCGATTAAATCCGTCAAAGTCTTCCATGTGTGATCATTAAAAGAACCAAATTTACTTAAGACTTTTTCAATCTCCTTCTCGACAGTCAAACATGACTCCATCTTGTCAACCAAACGATAATTTTAAGACGACGAAAACAACCAGACGAAAAAAAAAATTTTATTTATAATTTTTATAAGCGTACATACGATCCTATTCTAATTTTATAATAGTTGTAAACTTATTTAGAGTAATAATTTATTAAAATTAATTTAAATCAGTTAATAAATCTTATTTTAAAAAATATACAATAATAATAATAATAATAAAATTGTGTGGAAATTTCGTCATTAGGCGTCGCTGTAAGTAGTCGAAGTGAAAGGACGAGAACGGTAAACAACTTATGTACGTACGTTTTTATTTATTTATTTATTAAAAGTAAATCTAGTTAAAATGAATGTCTAAACGATGTTATACGTCTTATTTTTCTTATTATCGCTTTTATGAGTTAAATATTTAGCTATTGATCGCGTTTTATCCAATTAAACTGCGATGTTTTGGTTCACACTTCTGCTCTAACTGGATACATTTTTTATTTATTTTTTTTATGTGAATTGAAGTGGGACGAAAGTGAAATTTATTTTGAAATTCGCGTTTTTTAATGGTTAAATTAATTCTACAATTACTGAAATATACGCGGATTGTGAATTATTTGATTTATTTATTCGGCATAAGGTGTAATGTAATGGAAAAATGTAGGTAAGTGGTCCATGCGGAAAACATGGAAGCTGATATTATTTAATTAATACAAAATTAATTACTTCGGAAGCATTTAAGAGAAGAAACTGTCTCGTCGATTATTTATTAAGTTTCTTCGACGAAAAATATCGAGAATTGACTAAAATTAAATGAAATTTTATTAAAAATCTTCTTTTGTTTTTGGTATTTTACAAGCTAATTATAATATATGTACTTTTATGTAGGGTAAATGAGGGTGAGATGGTGAAAAAAGTCGTAAAAGCTGTGATTGTAAAAATAAATTCTATTTAAAAAATACTGATTGACCTGATGTTTTTTTATCGTATCAAATGACAATAACGAGCGAATTAACTGTTTTCCAAAAGAGATTAAAAAAACAATATGATTTTTCTGCTAATTCGCAATCTCGCTCTTAGAGTTGGTTAACAGTATATGGATGAGCTGTTTATCTATATATATATATAAAAATGGACGTGTGTGTCCCTATATTTCACTTTTCCGCCAAAACTACACATTGCACATGAATGGTGTTTGTATGTGGTAGTAGCCCCGAGTCTCCATTCGTGCACTATGGTGGTTGCGTCTCAATAGCTATAAGGGTGCGGGAGATATGGGGTCGAAAGTGGTTGAAAGTGGAAGATTTTCTATTTCGATTTTAAAAATGTTCGAACCGTTTTAAATTTGAATTTGTATTCAAATTGGTTCGATTATATAACGATTGTAAACGTTCCAGAAAATTGATCATATTGAAAATAGTTCGTTTGACTGGACGTAAAAATTCTCTAATTAGTCTGGAAACGGGGGTCCTAATTCTTGCATTCTGTGAAAACGGGTAAGATTGGCTATAATGTAATTATCTTAATCTTCACTATCGTTACTTTTTGCCCACAAATAAAAACCCAGCAAAGCGGGTCCTTGCAGCTAGTCAGAGTATATTGTTATTTTTGATCGATTACAACTTAGATTTGTTATTTGAGCTTTTGTAATGTTATATACAAGAAACGAAAGACGTCCACTAATCTTAACTTAAGATTTTTGAGGCTACGGTAAGTATAAGCTTGGTAATGGTTCTTCAAGTTGGAAACGGAAATGTTTGAGTTTTTCACTTATTTTTATGGCGATTGCATGTAAACGGCACATAGCAAGCATGGCTTTTGACTACCACAATATATTAATACGAGGTGCTACTTTTTAGTTCATGTGGTTAATTACACGTATTTGCTATCTAACTCAATTCTCTATCTCACCCTCAATTACCCTAATGTATTTTATTGTGTATAATGTATAATGCAGGCCTTGTCGATAGATGAAGCAGAGAGACAATTGCCTCGAGTGCCAAATTGGAAGGGATACTAATAAATGCACTGTAATGTTTATAGAAATGTATGGTCTCTTTTTGACTTACAATGGGGTTACATTCCAAAAACACATTTTAAGTCAAAAATAAAAATAAATAAATCAAACAAACAATAGGCTATATGGAAACTTGTATGGTACATAACATCAGTTTGGTCTGTCATTGATTGTGATGGCCCAAACTCGCCAGCGATCACCATAACTGCCATGCTTAGATATTATCTTAAGTTTTTCTTTGAGATGCGACGGGTGTTTTGCAGACATATGGATTTACTATAAAACACAAGATATAAGATGGTGTTATTAAAAAAGTCTCGAGAAAGATCATTGAAGCATCGGTAGAACAACTTGAATTCAAATTCTAATCGTTTTTCCACACTTCCACTTCATTCAATGCAAATGAAGTGTAATTATGGAAAAATGGTTGGAATGGCCATCATGTGTGTGAAATGTCGTATCAAAACATCTTAAGTCGCGTCATGTCTGTACCATATTATTTATTTACTGTGTTTCCACATACATAAGAACATGCTCTTACAGATGGAAAAAATTGGCACTGTATTCTGCAAAATACCTAAAAAAAAAAACTTGCTATTTTTAAAAATTTTTTATAGTTTCATAAGCACTTTTTTTAATAATAATAATTACATAGAGATATCACTGAATAGTTACTGTATCAGCACATTTACATTTAATTTGTATTGACACAGTAGTGCAGTGTTCTAATGAACAAAAAGAAGCTGGCACACATAAGATCAAGTTCTTATAAGTGAAGCAGGACATTTTTCAATAATGTGAAAACAGTGATTTTCACATGTAAGAGCATGGTCTTATTTGCATGGAAATAGGTAAGTATATTGATTTTTTTCTTAGGCTTGCCTCAGGTGCCAAAATCATTCAGAATAGTCCTGTATCATAATGTTTAGGAAATAATAGATAAGCAGTTTATTCAGAAAATGTGAAAGCTGCACTTACTTTACTTTTTATACAAAATTAAATAAATGTGAAGCAATTAAGCTTCATGTTAATGAAGATAAAGAATTATTTCATTGATTTTTTATAGTTTTTTTTTTTTTAGTGGAAAATATTAAAAAGTAACTAAAACATTTAAATTTCTATGTTTTGTGCTAGTGCATTTTTCCCATAGATCACTTACCAAACTGGATAGCCATGTGACAGAGTGACCTTGATACACAATTTTCTTTTATGTATTATGATTTATGCATTTCGGACCTAACAGGTCCCTCCTCGGTCATGATGCAAGATCTCATTTGGATTTCTAGGTCATTCTGTCCAGTGGCTGTCCAGTGTGATAAGTCTATCTATAGAAAAAGTTCACTAACACAAAGCATATCATGTAACTTGAATGATATATAAGAATTCTGTTGTGTACTTCTTTGTATGCTCTGAGCACTAAGCCCATTTTAAGCAAGCCCATTGTAGGTTCAGCCAGGCCACAGTGGGGGGTTGGCTGGAAGAATAGGACATGACGTGTCTGTATCAGACCACCTCGATGAATTTATAAGATTTTCAATTTGTCTAGATTGATTCCTGGGTCCCTAGAGCTGACACCTTAATTTCTCAGCCATCCAGTTATCTCCTAACTAGGAGGGAATGAGAGAGATGAAATACAGTCTGTCACAAGTTTGTAGCTCTTCCATTCTTTGAAAGTCTACATGAATAAAATCAGTAAAACAAACATAAACAGATTTTTTGTCATTTCAAAGAAAACTTTCATTTATATCACTTTCGTATTTTTTTTTTTAAATTGCTGCTTCCAGACTTGAATTAAATGGACTGTTTCCTCTTGTCCATCAATAGAATAAATAAAAACAAATTTTCTGTCACTTGCATCATTTTTGTATTATTATTATTATTTTATTTTTTTTTTTAATGTAAATAAAGTTGTATTAAATTTTCAATCCCTTCTATGTCTAGAGTGAATGGGCTGGTTTCTTTTAAATAGACTTGCTCTTACTCTTGATCATAATACAACTATCTATACATATAAAAAGTACTTGAAAAAAAAATATATGTTTTATTAAAAAATATGAAATACATTTCCAGTTTTGAAGTAGGCTTGTATAAAATTCTTTGATGTCATTAGGTTGAAAAGTTTATCATATTTTTACTTGTCCTACAAAGCTGCTCCAATGATAATATAAAGATATTCTAGTTTGCTTTCTATTTTAATTCTTATAAAACATGACTGTTTGAAGAGGCATTCAGTTGTAAACAAACCAAAAATAATTTCAGTTTTCTATTATATTTTCCTTTTTATCTGATGAATATTCTTAAAATTTGGTCATATTTTTTTAAGTGCACTATATCATATGGCTTTCATCATAAAATAGATAGTAATAATGCATATAATTATTATAAATATTAAATATTTTTGTTTTATTAATTAATTAATCAAATTACTATTGTAGGTGGTGACTGTGTTACTATCTGCTTTAGTGCTGTAATAATTAGCTAATTTATTACAAAAGCAGTTACATAATATTAGACTAAATAGTAAAAATATATGATAAATGTGAGATATTTAGTTACAGGAAAAAACATATATTTATCTTGATAAACAATTTTACCAACTCTCTTTATTCTAACTGATAACTTGTAATTGTTAATCATTGATATTTACATACAGTATGTACAAAAAGCTAATGTGCAATGAGAAATTTGTAATGAAATTAAAGTTAAACATACATTGCATACAAGACCTGTAAATTGTATATCCTGTGTTTCTACTTTGTGGTAGATGGGCATTGCAGCTTGCTCACAGATATTCTGTCATTTGGAAGACTTCTTTGCCAGTCTCGTAATGTCTCATGGAAACTGGTCTGCTAGGTCTTCGGATTTTGGGGCCTCTGAGGGGCATTTCTCACATATGCTTTAGGAGAAACTACAGTATTGTCCATAAAGCTTTACTTAAACCTTTTTCACTAAACAGTAACTTTTCAAACACCCTGTATATTTGTAGTTTTTACTGAAATTTATTAGCATAATTCTGTAAGAACTGCATTCATTTTGATGTGCAGTTGGTCCATGTGACTTTGATGTCCTTAGTGAACATCTTAGAACATTATATGAAGTTGTCCACATAGTGAACGACTTCTTCATATAATTTATTTAATAAATCATAAACACTAGTAAAAAACACGGAAATTACTTAATTGGATTTATTTTCAGATCTCATCAACAGTTTTTGAGTTTGACAGTGGTGTAGCAATGGAGGACAGAGAGGTCAGTTCTAACAAGAGAAAGGTTTCTATGAACTCTTCCTCTCATAATAGATGGGTAATAATGCAAAGAAAATGTAAAATTTAGCTGTGGAGTCTACTCAAAATCTCTGATTTTGCCACAGTTCTGGTAAAAATGGAAGTCAATTTTATAATCTATGTAAAAGCAGTGCAACAGATAAATGATTTTATAATTTATGGAAATTATAATCTTTCAATGAATTTCACATAATTCACCGAGGAATGATATTAAAAACCCAAGAATTAGATGTCAGGTGCTGTTTTTAACAATTCACAATGCTATCTCAAAGCTTAATATCATATAGTAAACAATAAAATATGCATATTTAAAAAAAAAAATAACAATGTTAATAATAGTGTGATAAAAATAACATTTGTGCTTGTTATATCATAACATCTGCAAAATAAAAACTTGTTCTAAGTAAATGTAATAATTATAACTTCTAGAAATTGAAAATATTAATGCCAGAGAATAATCATAATGAAATGTTTTACCTAACTCCACAAATTTAGAATTTAATATAAATTATCTAAAATGTATTTTAGATCGGTAAATGTGATAATGTTAAAAAACTGTGAATTTTATAGTAAACTTTCTCAATTATAGTGACCTCTCATTTAAGCGACATTCTCAGTTATGAGATGTTTTTCACTGGTCCTGGCTGAAGGCTATGGGAGATAATGTCTCTCATCTCTCATTTGAACAACTCTCAGTTCTATACCCATACAAATGTTTCCAACTAATGTATTTTTTCCTCACTTTACCATAGGTCAAACAGGTGCCCAGGAAGATAAGAAAGCAGAGAGGATTATCATACTGAATATAATATGTTTTTAGAAAGAGAATAGCTACTGACTATTGCTAATAGAAAAGCCATCGTCTATGTGTGTGGTATGTGTGAATTCCTTATAACTCCTGCAATTTTTGTCCACTCCAGATGAGATTTTGGTTGTATTAATTTTATGTTCTGACAGAAAGTATAGGTTACTTATTTTATGGAAATATTAGCTACAGAACAGGCATTTTATTGATTTGGGATCAGTGATCGTGCTTACATGTCATGTGACATCAGTGACCTCATTTAGTTCTTGCTTGATAATGGAATTTTCCTTAAATATTTTGTTTTGGCAAATGGTGTATTTTAAACTTACTTCATTAAATTTAAACTTTAAAAATGATAACTCATTGTGTTACTTTTAAACAAATTTAAAAAAAAAGAAGAAGAAATATTTCCATAGTGACCAAGTGGCATTCTATTATCCAATTGGAACTAACAAGCCCATTATTTAGAAAGTGTTATCACTAGTGTTGTAACGAATAGTATATTCGGCCAAACTATTCAGCTTGATTACGCACGTACGAAAATTGGCGCGTAAACCGTATTATGGCAAAGATACTGCTCTCTATTGGCTCGCTGTCGCTACGCTTCGCCAATCGCGTTTATTCTTGGCAGTTGTAGCGGACAGATGAGTGTCATGGAAGTATGTGATAAATGGTGATATCAAATGTGGATAACAATGAAATGACCTACACGTGTAGATAACGGAAAAAGAAGAGAGAAGGACCGCGAAAATGTGAAAATAAACATGAAATTGAGTCGATAACATAATCGAACAAGTCGAGGCAGTTTATTGGCATGAAATTCGCGGCCGTCAATGCCAAACAGTTGTTGTCATAGACTTCGGAAAGCTAAATGCTTGTAATGAAAGTCACTTAGCGTGCACGGGCAAAAGCCTGGGGCCGTTCGGGCTATCAAGCTGTTTCTCGAATCTGTGAAATCATAACTGTGACTTATATCGACGTCCTATCTGTCTCTTTTCTCCGTTATCACCAGGCTGAGTCACATAATTGTAAAATGAGAACTCTAGGACGGGAAAGTGACGAATTGAAAGTATCGTGAGCGCGTATTANAAAAAAAAGAAGAAGAAATATTTCCATCGTGACCAAGTGGCATTCTATTATCCAATTGGAACTAACAAGCCCATTATTTAGAAAGTGTTATCACTAGTGTTGTAACGAATAGTATATTCGGCCAAACTATTCAGCTTGATTACGCACGTACGAAAATTGGCGCGTAAACCGTATTATGGCAAAGATACTGCTCTCTATTGGCTCGCTGTCGCTACGCTTCGCCAATCGCGTTTATTCTTGGCAGTTGTAGCGGACAGATGAGTGTCATGGAAGTATGTGATAAATGGTGATATCAAATGTGGATAACAATGAAATGACCTACACGTGTAGATAACGGAAAAAGAAGAGAGAAGGACCGCGAAAATGTGAAAATAAACATGAAATTGAGTCGATAACATAATCGAACAAGTCGAGGCAGTTTATTGGCATGAAATTCGCGGCCGTCAATGCCAAACAGTTGTTGTCATAGACTTCGGAAAGCTAAATGCTTGTAATGAAAGTCACTTAGCGTGCACGGGCAAAAGCCTGGGGCCGTTCGGGCTATCAAGCTGTCTCAAATCTGTGAAATCATAACTGTGACTTATATCGACGTCCTATCTGTCTCTTTTCTCCGTTATCACCAGGCTGAGTCACATAATTGTAAAATGAGAACTCTAGGACGGGAAAGTGACGAATTGAAAGTATCGTGAGCGCGTATTATGATGTATGCACAGGCATACGTGGATTAGAGCGATAGAGGAAAGAGAAAGGGAAGAGCAAAGACGAGCGCTTAAAAAGAAGGATAGGCAGGGTCAGACCCTCAGATGTGCGAGGATTCTCCAACAATAGACGTGTGCGTGTGCTGATCTTTGTAATTATAAATTGTGAATACATGTGACTAATGTTGTTTTCTTTTTTATTTTGTGCATGTTACAAGTTATAAATAAATATAAACAAACAACACTAACTCTATAACATTAACACTAAATACCAAAATGATTAATTTACTGTGTTTTTGTTATTTATTACTCCTGTTTTTAGGTATTCGGTATTCTGCCGAATAGCAATTAAATATTCGGTATTCGGCCGAATAGTGAAAAATAGGCCGAATACCGAATAGTAACCGAATATTCGTTACATCACTAGTTATCACTCATCTAATTAACATATGTACAATTTATCTTTGTTTTATCAATATGGAATTAAAAAAACTCACTATTTTGTCAGGGAAAAAATGCCTGGGGAAGGCATAAGAGTAAAATTGGTCAGGCAAATTCTGGATCTAAAAGAATAAAAAACAACTGAGATCCCTAAAGGCTGTAAAGTCTGACTTGAGCAACATTGAGTAAGTCTTTGTCAAGGGCTGAGAAACAGCATCACAATGTCAAGCTCGACTTGAAGCTCTTCTGAATTCTTCAATCTCTACATTCTCATAAAAAATATTTAGTCATGCTTGACAGGAGAATTTCTAGAATGTTTAGATAAACAAATGGTAATGTCATAATTATAGTTATATTTTTAACATTTTTCATTCAAGTTGATCAATCTCTCTTTTGTATAACTATCTCACTTATAAGACTTTTATCATTGGTCCGTTTAGAATTGTATAACTGAGAGGTCACTGTATCTTAGCCAGTGTGATCTCTTATGCACTTTTGTTTTCATGAAAATGTTAGCCATGTCACACAACCTGTTTTCCCTGTTGCTCTTGTTTCATTTCTATGTACAGTATTGCATGTCTGCGTGCCACATCATTTGTCTGTCTGCTTTCAAAAGGAATCTATATTGATGGGTGATGAGTCACATCATTCACAGAGTGTGTATAGGCATTGAGCCTTTGTGCAGGCTCAATGCCTATACACACTCCGTAATCTGGCACCCATTTGTTCAAATAATGGCTGTATTAGCAAGAGAGTACAGTAACTAGAACATTTGCTTCCAAACATTCAACTTCAAACTTTGGAAATCTATTTACATGTAATCTAAGATTACTTTTGAATTATGTATACTGCCATTATCAAACTTTTTATGATTGTAATCTAGTTATTTTAGATGGAAACTCTACGTAGTTAACTGATTTTGGGTAAAAGTTGCCTTTTACTTTTCAGTGTAGTGTACTGTGCATTAATTAAAGAGTAATAAACTATAAAGAAATTTTAACACCGGAGTAGATAAATCACCCAACTTCACTGCCTGTAACCAGTGTTCTTCTTCTCCAATGCAGAGGACTTTGCAAACGTTTTCGAACCTAATGTGGTTCTTCTTCAGGCGCTATGGAATTCCCTATATGAATTTGAATTTCCAGTCTAGAATTAACCATTGTTAATATGAATTATATAAATTATATATTTTGAATTATGCTAAATCTTATTTCTCGTTTGAATTCATTAAATTCAATGCTTCTTAGGAGAAATATTGTAACATTCAAGTAATGCAAGTTTGTTATAAACTGCTAAAAATTCATATTTTAACTACATTTAAAGTAGATATTTTTTTTTTGCTAATTTGATGCCTTTAAAAAGGTTTTTTTTTTTTTGTTTTAAATTTGTTCTGTAATTACAATAATTACTGTTTAATTATACTCTAGATAGTACTGTAAGGTACATAATTATTTGAAGAATTGGAGTGTGGATGGTTTTATTTACAATTATGTTAAAAAATTATTTAATTCAAAAGTAATTTAAATTATATTACCGAACAGAGTGGTTTCAACACACTAAATTTTCTGAGAGACCCAGAACACAAGTGCTTGACATATTCAGTGGGTGTGAATCAGATGTGGATCTATACAGCATGGTCGCCTCAAACTCTACACTGACATATGAAAATTTGCTTTGAGGCATTGCCAAATGAGAATTTCTCAATTCTGCCTTACAAAGTTAAAACAACTATAGAAAATTACTTTAATGTGGTAGTTTGACTCTGTGTTTCATGGACCCTTTAGGTTCTGCCAATAAAATCTGAGGTTCAGCAATAAAATTAGCTTTTGAGCATTCATTAATGGTTTAAAATATGTATGAAAAGTTCATTTAAATAGTTTTAAAAATTACAATTATTCCATAGGGAAAGGGGACCTTTGAATAGGCTTTGTATGGCTCACATTTGTGGAATATAGAATTCACCAAGTCTAACAGCAAGAGAATTGAATCATGTATTTGATTATTTCCCAAATATTTGATTCTTTGTATTTGACTACCAAAAAATTGATTCCTTTCAGAGAAACTGTTGCATAGGGGTAGCAATATTCAATGACTTTAGTGTTTGTTTTATGATTCGCAAAAGAAGTGAATGCATTTGATTCTCCCATCACATCAGCAGATGAAATCATTTGAAAAAATTAAGCCTTTATAATAATTATCAGTTTGAATTAATAATAATTATTAATTGTTATTGT
Organism: Centruroides sculpturatus; assembly: GCF_000671375.1. NCBI lineage: Eukaryota > Metazoa > Arthropoda > Arachnida > Scorpiones > Buthidae > Centruroides > Centruroides sculpturatus. Next base: position 857,208 of record NW_019384374.1, read on the forward strand.
TTTTTTAATGTATTATAGATAATTTTTGATTTTTTTTTTTTTTTCATTTATAAGGTAAAAATTGTGAGGGTGTCAAAACTTTTTATCAAGGTGAAAAGTGTTCTATGATTATCTTGTCAGATAGGCATGGAGATGTCAGAAAATATTAAAATTTGAATAAGGAACAGATAATACACATAATTCCTACAGATAATTTCTGGCTAGAATACATAAAGACTTTGTGATTGTATATATTTGGGCTACAATTTGAAAAAATTGTAGACTTATAAATTCCCACTGTCTGTTTTTCTTTAATCTTGAAAACAGTTAGGTAGGGAAAAGCCAAGAATAGATATAGAAATCTTAGGGTCAGGAGGCCCAATTAACTATATCTGAACTTCCGACGCAAACCAGAAGCATTATTTCAATTCAAAACTTTTTCTCTGAAAGCAGTTAATTAATAGATGACCTGTATGACTCTATTGTTAAAGGCAAAGTATGATATACAGGGGCAAGCCATTACTAATTTGAGGTGGAGAGAATATATTTTAAATTAAAAATATGATTAAAAATTGCAACCTTGCATTGTGACGATGTCATAATAAGTATTTACTTATGTGAATTATTTTATTGAGTAAGTGAAACAGTCAGTTTTCATTACACCTAACTGAATTTAAAAGGTTTTCACTGGTTTTTTTTTTTATTTTGTGAAGAAAATGGTTCTTTTAAATCTTTACAAGAGTTGAAAAATACGTGGAAAAGATTGCAGCTGCATATTACAGCATGTTCAAAAAGTTACTGTGCAGTGAGAAATTTGTAATGACATTAAAGTTATATGTATGGCATTGCATACAAGATCTATAAATTGTACATTTCCACTTTGCAGTAGATTGTGTTATCACTCACTCACAGATGTTCCAGTTTTTGGAAGACTTATTTGTCAATTGCATAATCTTCTCACTGCACAGTAACGTTTTGAACACCCTGTATAATTCAGCTGCAATCCTTTCCATGTGTTTTTCAACTCTTGTTAAGATTTAAAAGAACCATTTTCTTCACAAATTTATTGCATTGCAAGTTTGTCTCTTAGTTTGGATATGTTTATAGTACATTTCTTAAGGATGCTCTTTGAAAATGAATTCAGTTTGCTATGCTTTTCTTGGAGCCTAAAGCTTTATAGAAAACTCTTACACTTTTGAATAAGAAGCTCACTGCCAGTAATCGACAAAAGAAATAAAGGTTGCAAGAAGATGATCATATCATCCTTCAATTGAGTTGATAATCTTTTCTCTTGATATATATTCCTGATAATGCACTTTGGTTTTGTAAGGTTTTAGCATGTATCAACATCTCAAAGCTTGATGTTTTAATAATAAGCCAAATGATTACTTTATGGCATCTATCTCTAATACCAAGTTACTCAGAATTTAATTATTAATAGTAGTAGTAAAGTAACTCAATTAAAATATGGCAATTGTTTGGCTTAAGGTTTTAGCTCTGAGGAGAGCAGTATCAATTGGATATGCTTATATTATTCAGTAAATAGAAGTCAGTTTTCTGTGTGTGAGATGAACAAATAAAACACAAACCATTCAAAATACAGTAATACCTTGGTTTTCGTTGACTTCGGTTATCATCGGTTTCAGTTTTTGTCAATTTTTTCCACAAAAAATTTGTCTCGGTTTTCGTCAGTTGCCTCAGATTTCATTGGCTTATCCACATAACCTCGCTACTAATTTTTGCAAAAACAAAGGGTAACCCACACATTTTCTTGCTCAGTATGGCATTGTTTTTTGTTGTGTGAGCATCTAGCCAAGCAATGCCATTGCTTTCTTTTTTAGCTCTAACATGGGACCAAAGAAAGTTTCCAGAGCCAGCAGCCCTTTGAAGAAAAAGGCTAGGAACATGATCGAGTTGAAGGAAATCATTGAAAAATATGAGAGTGGCATTAAGATTGCTGAAATCGGTATCATGTACAGGAAGTTGCCATCCACAATAAGTTCTATTGTGGCGAAAAAGGAAGCAATAAAGGAGGCTAATGTAGCGAAAGGTGTGAATGTGCTAACGAAACAGAGATTGCAAACAATTGGAGATGTCAAGCAGTTATTGTTATTAATTTGGATCAATCAAAAACAATTAGATGGTGATTCTGTTTTGAAGGCCACCATATTAATCTTTTATATTCATTTTATATTAATTTCTTATTGTTTTTACTATTAAACACTAATTTATTCTCTATAAAATATATTTTTGGTATTGTATTTTGGATTGTCTAAAACAAATTAATTGGATTTACATTGATTCATATGGAAATAATTGCCTCGGTTTTCATCAGTTTTGGATTTTACCGATTGTTTTCAGATGGATTAGCAATGAAAATTGGGATATCACTGTATATTCAATTGAANTTTAGTATTAAATTATATTTATTCTCTATAAAATGTACTTTTGGTTTATATTTTGGAGTGTCTTGAATGAATTAATTGGATTTACCTTGATTCATATGGAAATGATTGTCTTAGTTTTCGTCAATTTCAGATTTTGCCGATTATTTTCGGACAGATTATCGACAAAAACCGAGGTATCACTGTATAAATGTACATATTTCATTCAGACATTTTCAACATTACAAAATGTCATCTTCAGGACAGTGTTATAAATGGCATTCTATTTATTCATTCATCTCGCATCCAAAACACTGATATCTATTTACCAATAACATTAATGTGGTGTATTTCATTTTATAAATTGGCCCTGCTTATATTTGTTAGCATTAAATTTGGATGATGCTTTTGGACATAAAGATGGTACTGTATTGCTTTTACTTAATTATTTATGGCAAGAAAATCCAAAGCAGACCAGCCATAATTTTAGATGAACTTTAAAGTAAACAGTTTATATCTTAGTTGTGGAATCTTTTAAAGATTAAAAATGTATTTACCATTTAATAGTTAAAACTTGATGTCAAAGTCTCTTTTAGGGGCTTAATAACATTAAACACATGTTTCAAAGCATGTATGGATGTTAGTGTGTATTTGAGGAGCACAATTTTGTTCACCCTCTTTGAAGCTTACTAACTCATGAGCTTTTTAATAAAATGAATTACACTTCATGCCTACATTTAACTATATAAAATAAATACACTTAAGTGTTGTGGCATCAAACAGTAACGCTACTACAACACTTAAGTATATTTATTTTACATGAGCTTTTTGTCGAAAATTTCTGAAATTCTGCATGGAGGTTTGTTTATTAGGGGGATTGATGCTATTAAATTTTGGTGGTTAAAGGTCAAGAGAGTGGAGAGATAGAGGGGATGTGGGCATATCTTGAATAAGGTTGGACTTAATGACAAGTTTACTCATTATTAGCATTTGCAGTTTTTTATAAAATTCATCCCTACCCTCAAAATTAAGCTTTTGCCATTTTATAGTAAAAATATAAAAAGTTTTTTAATAAAATACATCATATGGCACTATACACGCAGTTTTAAATGTTGCCGGAAAAGTTAAGCAACTCGTTGCTGGACTTTTAAATTGTATACAGACCAGTCTTGAATTTCATAATTTTTATAGTGACAATTCGAATATTTTTTATTTTGCATCGGTTATATTCATTAACAAAAACAAAGCTGAAATAAGATTCAGTCTCGAAGATATGGTCAGAATTCTAATAATAAATGATAAATGGTTCCAAATTGAATTATGAATGTCTGTCCTATAAAACAGAAAACTCAACTAAGCTTTTTTTCACGTATCAATTCATAGAATCTTTTGCAAGCAAAGATATTTCATGGTATTTCTTACACTTACGGTATCTTGTGAGGGCCCCTTAAGTGGCCTTCACAAGATACTCATTAAGTCGACAATAACTACTATTGTCGACTTAATGAATAGTTCAACGCGTACCCAAACTCTTCCGAAGCCTCATTTATGTTCAGTATCTTTCAGAATCAGATATAGAAAGAAGCCTTGGTCATTTACCCTTTAAAGCCTTTCAATATATTAAAAAGGCAAAAGGCATTACAGTTTTTAAATAATAAGTTTTGGTTGCAAAATTAAAGGAAATTTTTTTTATTATAAAAAGGAATGGAATGAAATAATTAATTTGTAAAAAATATTTTTCAAGTTCTCGTAAATGTGAGGCCCGGGTTAAATGGCTCTGTAGTCCCTGTGCGAGAAAGTTTGACTTATATCCATGAATAGTTTAGAAGAAGAGGCTTGATCCTGTATACGAATATATTTCATGCTTACGAATGTATAGCAAATTCGGCCAATCCGAAATTGTTATCTTAAGACTCAGAAGACTAAAGGAAATATAAAAATTCAGCATAGATGAAGAATAAAAAACGAATTCCCCATCCAAAATGTCCTTGAAAAATCCGGGTTCGAATCTCTCGTACTCCGGAACTCATAGAAATAAAACAGATCCTCATTTCGCAGCCACCGGGCTTCCATCTTTCTTTACACTGATTAAATTATTTTTTAGTCAGGCTTCACAGAAAGTGATCAAATGTTGCATGGTGGAACAAATCCAATCTATATAGTTCAATCCAATCCAAATATGTATACGTTAAACATTGCATATTGAGTTTGATTAGACGAGGTAAAAATATTGAAAATACATACAGTAACTTATATTTAAATAAAAATAAAATATATCATCTACAGATCTACCCTATTATGTTTCTTGGACAAACTTTAGTGGTTATAGCTTAAATTATGGGAGGATCTAGGCAAGCGTTAACTTGTGAGGCTCCTCTTACATAAGATTATATAAGAGGGCCTTGTATTATATCAAGTATCGCGTAATATATATATATATAAGATTAGGATATATATCAAGCGATACTTGATACAATACAAGGTCCTAAATAATATTGGATTCCGAATAACAAGATCGAGTATCGACAAGTATAGGCCTACGCGACGCTTGTAAAAAACATCTAGATTAAATGCTAAGTAACTACGATGTACAGTAATTTAGTTTTGAAGAATTGAATAAATGAAGAAAAATCTCGAGTTTGAAATTATTTAACTGTTTAAGTTGTTGGTTTCTTCATCAAAGCAGGTTATTTTCCTTTAAATCGCCAATATATACAAATAAACAATCTACACCAAAAATATACAATTTTTAATTCCTTTTCGCAAAATTCTTTAACTTCCTCGATGATATAACAGTTAAAATCTAAAAAGTATAATTAAATTAAAGATAATTCTATACGTCATTGAATTCTATGATAGATAAAGAAGTTAATCTATTTAACAACCGAAGCGAAGTAGCACGCACATTTAATCACCAAGACTTCTTTTTATATTCATGGGTCCTAATTGAAATGAATGATCTAAACTTGAATTGATAAGTTTTTGCCACTTCCTTCGTATCAAATTTCATCGAAACCTGTCTAGCCAGTTCGAAAATATTCATGCACATAAACAGTGAATTGACCGTTACCAATAGGTGTTACCATTCTGTCAATACTGATAGCACCTAGATGTTAACGTTGAAATGTGTTAAAATAATGAAACATTTAAATATTTAATTCAATATTCTTTATTTCCTTAAATGTTTTCAATATCTAATGATTGTAATAACTATATAAATGTATTGCGCAGGAGGACCTCTAATAGGTGAGAGAAGTGCAGGACACTTACTTTCTTCAGACTGTCAGTACGTTAAAACAAACTTTAAAATTATCTTTTTTTTAAATTATAAAATTTCACTAAAAACCCTGTTAGTCTCTCTTTTAAGGCCTTTCTACAATATATATTTAAATGTATGNGATAATTAACCAGGAATTTAACATTAATGCTGTTTTAAATGCAAAAAGATATCATTAAGCAATTCTACTTTTTGTTATTTTAAGTCCATGAAAATTATGCCAACACTAAGTTTCTTTATGATCATTTTTGAAGCTTAATAAATTGCCAGAGTTTGATCGTCCAAAGTATCATTTACGTTAAGGCAGTTTCATACATTCTGTATCTGCCGATTGCCGAATAATTGCCTATTCATTCCTTTTGATTTGGCACAATATACCAGCCAAGAGTGGAAAATGGCAAATATTGAATATTAGTCATAAATAAATCATCCACTCTACTCAGTATTGGCCAAATGTTTGTTTGGCATTCAATGAATATCAAATGTGTGGAGCCACCTTTAGAATAATTGTCAACAGCTTTTCGTCTAGCTAATGACTGAAATGCATTCAGATGTCGATTCGGGAGAACTGAATCATCATTGGTATCATTATGTGGTTTTATATATCTACATTTCCATCACTGTCATCTTCCATTCCGTCTTCCAGTTTTATTGCCCTTAGTGATAGATTTTTGTAAAACTCTTATTATATGAAACTGCTGTATTAATAGTATTCTTAATTCACCTATTATTAACCAACCTAACATTAACCTTGATAGTGTGTCAACTGCTCGCTTAGAACATTCTCTCAGAACATATTCACTGCGTTCTAACTTGTTAGCCAAAGAATTCTATTTAATTTAGTCAAAAGTACTTTTACGTTATGTATTTTTATTAAAAATTTATACAGTTTAAATATTACTGGTGACTTTTTATTAATTGCAATAAAAACTGTAAAGAGTAGATGTATTGTTAAGGGACGAATAGTAACAAAAAATGTTAGTTTATAAACAGGAAATTTACAATTTTATCCCATTAGTGTTTTAGTGTTTAGAAAGAAGATCATTTTTATTTTATAATTTCATTATTATGTTTTCAGTCATTGAATTTGTCCTTACTATAAATAGAACGCTATTGATGCATATGGGTTTGCATTCGATTTCACACAGTAAAGCAGTCACACTACTGCAAAATAATTATTACTCAATAAGAACTCTCGTTTATATCTTTAAAAACCAAAAATTATAAAATTTGATAATAAATTTCTCCCAAAATTCATAAGTATGACTAAATTGTAATGGTCAAGCTTTAAAGTTTCTGTAATACTTTCTACTTCCAACCCAGTTTTCACTTGTTTTTTACATTCCAATTACTTACAAAAGATAAAAATTAACATATATTTCTATCTTTTTCTTTTATCTCTTGTGAGAGAACTGATAAAATAATCTAATTAAATTATAAATTGAAAGGTTACTCCATTAATTGGAATGGCATCACTTATCTTTTAGTTTATGTTGCTAAATACTGTTCCATTGTGGGTTTTTTCCCAAATTCACAATCATTATATCACTTGTTATATTTTTTCCATGTTTTTACAAAGTCTTATGATGATGAAAATACCACTCTGTAACAGATTAAATGCTGTTTTTTTAATCCTGTACTTTATTAATGAATGACATTTAGAAGCAAAATATTTTGTTTCAACTTGAGTGTTTATATTAAAACTTTCATTCTTCATTTCATTGTTACACAGATTGTTCTATGGAAGAATAGGGGAAATGTTTCTGAGCTTTTGTTTACATTAATTTGACAATAAACTAGTTTGTCATTTTTCCTATCGTCAAGGTAATATAAATGCTCTTAAATTACTCACTTCTTTATCATAATTTGTAATTTTATTTTTTCAAATCCAGTGATATAGATAGCTATATTTTAATTGCTACCCTCAATAATGGATTGTTCCATTTCCTCAATGATTATATAAAAGACAATGGCACAATAACATCCACCATTTATTTTTATCGTTTTGTGATTGTTTAAAGAAACATATCAAATTAAAGGTAAAGATAATTCTCTTTTTAATTTTGTTATTTTGGCTTTATCTTAAAAGATAAGGTTTGTCTTTATTGCAGACACATGCACAGACACACATAGATAAACATTATCTTAAAAAATAGTCTACACATTTATATACATATATAAAGGATGTTTACATGAGTTCTTATCTGTGTTGGAGAAATAAGAGATAATTCTGCTGAATGTACAAATTTATCAAATATTTAAGACTAAGATTCTCAAATGTGATGTCAAAATGTCACAGTGTCATATGATTATATGTGACACAGTACAAATTGATATGTGTAGTTCTTCCATTTAGTATTTTATGCTGCATTTATTCCGTGCTCTGAGTTACACAAACATTCGAATCATCATTGTCATTAATCAAACCCATTTGTTTAAATTTATTTGACAATTTGGGTATTATCTTATTTGTAGAATGTATTTAATAACTTTCCTCAAATGTCTAATTTCCTCTTGAATATATAATGTTGTCGGCATATGATCTTTATGGTCAAGAACAGACGATCTATAATAAAAATTAATTGAAACTATTATTTCTCTTAAATAGATTCAGACTTTAAACATGGTATAGTCCTGTGAGGTGGCTATGCTCCTTAAGAAATATTATAGTCTCCAGCTTTAGTTAACAGTGTCTATATGCAGTACATATAATAAGTTATGTGTTTCGCTTTCATCATGTAAACTTAAACTATGTTTACACAGTTGCTTTTTGTAGCCATTCTGGCCATCACCGTCGGCTCACTGTTCCATTTATTTGGAAAACTTCCTCTAAACTATGCATGAGTTCAACTCTAATTGACAATGAACTAGTTTTTCTTCACATTGGCTGCAAGCACTACCCAACAAGAAGTGTTGAATATTAGAATGTAGAAAGTTAACTTGTGATATCATGAATTGTTTTGATTGTGTAATACGACTTAATATTGCCTCATTCTTATCTTTGACCCAGGATCTGGTACTATTTATTGGCTGTGCTGATGCACAGCCAATGAAATAGTAGTACCAGATCCTGTTTGCCTTCACAAATGCAATATAGTTTAAAGACAAGATTTAAATCAGATCAGCTTCTAAGTTAAAGGAAGCTCAATTTTAGGCATGACATCAGTTGTTAATTAAATACATATGAAGTGTTACAAATATAAAAATTTTTATATTTTTAATTATCCTGATAAGTTTGAAACTACTGTAATTACTATGTACTTTTTGAAGTGCAAAAGATAAAATTGGAGGAATGAATGTTTTATGTGTATATAGTATAAAATATAATTAGTTTTCATACATATTAATACAAAAGTTATTAGAAGATACATAGAAAAATCTTGTAAAACTTGCTTTCATCTGTTGTTGACCTTTCACTTTCAAGTTTTTCTTGCTTGGCTGTACTTCTACTGTTAACTTTCAACCATCTAGAAATACAGATGAGATGAAAATCCTTGAAAAATTTTTTTATTTTAAAAAATTTTACAATAATTTAAATATATTCTTAATTTTTATAATGATTATTATTTGATGTATTAAAAAAGATTCATTTTAAACACACTATAATAGGGCACCATGTGGGTGAAGATATTATTGTTATCTCTTTACCTGCTACTGCTGTTCTTTCTGACTCGACTGCTGGAGGCGGCGTCTTGGTATCACGGTGGAAGACTGTTTTTTCCAACGAGGACTGTTCTCGATCCCTTCTCACTCAGTGTGAGAAAACTGAAGCAATTATTGGATAGTCGAGGCGTGAGTTATGCGGGAGTCGTCGAAAAACAGGAACTGACCACTCTGGTGGATGCCTCGGGTGAGGAATTTAATTTGTTTCTTAAATTCTGTTTTTTAGCATATATTTTAAAGTTTAAAATGCAGGATCTATAACAGTGATGTAACTAGATATACGGAATGATCGTAATTAAAGTAGTTCTATTCAGTGCTATCTGGTGGGATACATGCAGTCCAAACGAAACCAAATTTTATATGTCAATGGTTTTGAACCTGCAGATTTGAATAATCAAATAATTATGATTTAAAATTGATTTATAATTCTATAATGTAAGTAGGACCTTTATTTTGAGATGAAAAAGAGTTTCAAAATAAAGGTCTACTCTGAAGGGAGAATATGAAGGCATGTTCCTTATACAGACAAATTTTAAATGAATATATCGTCTGAGTTTGTTTTTAATAATGTAAAGGTAATATCTTTCAAATTGTTTGAATCCTTTAATTATTTTAATTGTAAATATAATTCTTTAACAGCTGTTTTCTTGAAGACATTGATACTAAAAGCAACTAAAGTACTTGATTTTATCATTGTGTTTATTTTTATTAAACCTGAGTTTGCATTTTTAGGAGAATTAACCAAAAGTGAATTGGATGAAGCAGTCATAGAAGATTCTGACAAAATAATCTCCGGTTCTTCTGCCACGCCTCAGACCACTCAGTTTAGTTGCGGAGAGCATTTCTATGAAGAAGTCGAAGACACAAAGGATAGTGTTTGGTTGGTACAAGTGATTCCAGCAGATGGAAGTAAACCTTTATTGGATGACGTTACCTGGCAGCAAGTTGTTTCCAAAGTAAATCGGTTTGGGATGAGAACGGGAATTTTCAGGTGTACTCTCGATAAGAGGTGGGTTAAATAAATGAATTTTAAATTTATAGAAATATAAGTTAACATAATACAGAATTCACAATATTCCTTAAATAATCTAAACCTCATAACACATTAATATTTAAACTGTAATTTTATAATACTGAGCAATTGAGTGAAAAGTTTAATTTTAAAATGTAGACTTGATAAAGCCAGGTGTTATGAGTGTCCGATCCACTCATCATATACTATATTTTTTATTTATTTAGAGTTTCATTTATACTTACTATTGACTTGAACTCAATAATAAGTATAAATATTCAAGATATAAAGTCTCTCACAATAAATAGCAAGGCAGCAACAGGTAATGGTATTGTTGAGTATACTTGCAATGCCATGAGCTAGCTGAGCTTACAAGTAAATTTTTCGTTTGGTCACCCTGTATATTAACTAAACATTCAATAAAAAACATAACGAACAGAAAATATAATTTCATATCAAGTCAGTACAATAGAAATATATACATCTTGAACATTATTATATATAATTAAAATCCTGCAAGGAAGCAGCAGCAATATTGCATTAGTATTATTTATATTTCTCTTGTGCTGTCTTGGCTTTGATACATAGTATTAAGTAGATTCAAGTTTCAATCATTTTGCATTTTATACATATCTTTATAAAGAATCATGAATAATTCTCTTATGGCAACAAGTTATATAAGAAAATATTTTCCATTTCGCAGATTATGTTTACGCAAAGGATGGACTTCTCCACGTTTAATTCTTGCTCTTCCCAGAGGTCAAAAGGCAAAAGAAGATGTTGTTATGCACAGTTATCTTTATCCCACAAAATTACAGCCCATTTTGGCTTGGGTGTGGCAGCAGCTTTCATCACGAGTGAAACGCATAACATCTGCAAAGAAACTGAAAGACTGGTTGATTTATAACTCGGAGGAAAGCTCCAAAATACGTATTATATTATTCTCCACTCTGTTAGAACCGCCTCTGTTTATTTCAGCACTTGCTATAAAATTCAATGGCCGTGTCAAATTTGGAATCGTTCCAGTTGCTAGTGATGACGAAGGCCACCGTTATGCAAAATTGACCGGAATTTCTAAATTTCCTAAGTATGTTGTCATTACTCCAGAAAAGAAGATATATTATGGTTATAGACCAGGTGAAAACTTAAATTTTAAAAGCATGGAACTGTTTCTAAAATTTTACAGTCCCGAGATGAATGATATATTTTTATCGAGTTTGTTGCTAGTCAATGTTTTTGTTGGATTTGATATATTTTTAATAAGTGGAAAATTATGGAAGCATTTAATTCGTTGTATAATCAATCTTGTGAAGTATAATTCCATTCTGTTTTTATTTTGGTTATTTATTGTCACTTTGTACCAGTTTTCTTTCATGGAAGTAATCACATCTTTTTGTTTAAAATTTACTCGCTTAATAAGTGATACGTTTATTTTTGTCATTATAAGAAATGACTGGAGGCTGATAACTAATTTTCCTCTTTGTATAATATCATTTTTCATTTACGGTATACTTGTTAGCATTTTCTGGAAAAAATGGGGACGAGAGCCAGAAATAGATGACATCCCTTTCTTTTCTAATTGGTGGACAGTTTCGTGGGAGAGTGACATCATGAATTATTTCTTCCGTCCAATGGCTACCCTTACTAGACCGATGGCACCGCAAGATCTCGATTTGGAAGAAGGTATGGAACTATTAATCGAAAGATTAGCCGTTCCTAACTTCTGGCTACAACCGGTAATACCGACTGATTATATTAATGATCTTCCTATTTGGAATTACCATGGATGGTGTGATGCAGATGACAAAGAAGCCCAGGAGAAGGGTTGGTTTGAATCACCATCGTGGAGTTCTAGCGATGATGAAAGTACGTCATTTGCACAATCTCAAGAAATTCCAGTAGCCAAAGAAAGAATTCCAAAAGAAACAAATTCCACATCTGGCAATCAATCTAAAGCTAATAATAGCAAAATTTGTGATTGTAAATTTAGAAAACAAATGTATTCAAATAAATCTAGTCAGGACTGTGCGATAAAAAATTGCAACAAACCAAATTTGATGGCCACGTGTAGTGATGACGTGGAACATTCGTGGAAAGCATCAAAAATGTGTTCCTGTAATAAATTATCTAACATAAAGAGAATAGAAATCAAAGAAGATACTTTGTCTAAAGAATCCGAAACGTCTCGCGCCCCGAAAGGGATGATAGAATGCCGAGAGTGTTCAATCTGCTTGGAGAACTACAAGTACGGAGAATCTCTGTGCGGTCTGCCATGCGGGCACAACTATCACTTGAACTGCATCATGCTCTGGCTATCGAGAAATAATCACTGTTGTCCTGTCTGTCGGTGGCCGCCTTACAAAGCAAAATCACACAACTATAATCAACATTTCCACTTTCAATAGTTCTTGACAATCTAATATATTGTTATGGTTCTGTAATATTTTATTAACGGAAGTCTATTGTTTGGATCTGTTGTTTGTCAGATTGATTTTTGATAAAAGCTCAAATCTATGCAAAATAATCTAAACATCAAATATTTTATTGAGTATCTAGTTGAGTATCCGCATGCAAAACTTGGATGTAAACAAAATGAATTCCATATAATTGACTATCAAATCTCTTACAATTAATTTCAAAATGGCATTTATGTCACTTAAATGTGATTATCAAAGCTAAATTGATACTCTAGACAGAGATTTTTTAACAGTATTTTGTCCATCTGACTGTCAATACAAAAAATAATCATTAAATGTACAGTATATATTGTCAGGAGGAAAATCTATAAACTTATTTTTTTGTCTAGATAGCATAAACCATATAGATAATTCCAGTTTCTGTCATGTGTTCAATTAGTCTAGCTTTATTTTTATAAACATTTTTCTTATCACAGATACTAAAGATAAAGAAAAATACCTGAAAATGAAAAATCTGAAACTGAAGAAGTCAATATATATCCTTGGAGCTTTTTATTGTGTTATTATCAGGTAGACTTTATGCATACAGCTTTATATTTGGATACATTCTGAACCCAAACCCATACATACAGAATCTGTAAACACTGAAAACAATATCTTAAGAAATTTGACCTCTTAACTTTCTGATTTTTCATATTTAATTATATAAAAATTCATTCAGGGTTTCTCGTATTTAATTAATAACTCTACAAAATTTGAACTTCTTCAGAAATATATTTTTATTCTGAGCATTTGACTCGCAGCATATAATTGCTTGCCTCCTTTGTACCATGTGCTTTGAAATTATTCAAAATAAAAGCATATTTTAAATAAATTTAGCTTATAAAGTAGTAAGAAATTAACTTGTGTTAAGCATAATCATAATTTTTAACTATGTCTTTTTGTGGTTAGCACAGAGATAGCAAATCAGATTGCTTTAATTTTGCATATAATGGCACATAAAAGTGGCAGTGTAGCTAGGGAAAGCTTCTAAACAATTCATTTCCATCAAGCAGATGATGGAATATTTAAAACTGTATCTAAATGGTAAAGTTTCATTTCATTTCTAGAATTCTGCTGAACAAAATTGAATTAATTTGATAAATTCTAAAATACTATCAAATAAAAACTTACCATTCTCTATTTTTTTATAAAAGAATAATAAAATACAGGGTGGTTTCACGTTAGTTTAGTACTTTTTCGGATCATCCTATTTAGTAAACTTTAGATAAAAATTCCGCAATATTTGTAGATGGTTTCTCTAAGTGAACAATAGGCCCAAAAATAATTTTTTTTATTATATTTTTCTTAATTTTCAACAAAATGTGAGTGATAATTACTGATGTATCATCAGATTTTAATATATCTGAAGTAGAATATTCTTGTTTGGGTTTTGTTTCTTCAAAATCTTCAGTATATCATATTCTGGTCAGCGTTTCCCATCTGTTGACATTTATTCTTTTATTTTTGTAGAAACAAACCTAAATTACACATCCACAATGCATTTCTAAGTTATAAGCTTATTCTAACTGTGAAAACCATTGGCATCCACATTGAAAAATTTACCTGCTTTACTCAGAATTATGACAGAATAATTATTCATAAATAAACAATTTTGCATGCTGTTCAGCTAACAATGTAGTGCAGTAATTGTAATGAAGTACTTTTTATTGCTACCCTTGTTGTACTAGTAATAACAATCTAGATTCAAGAACACAAATTAACAGTTTTAATAACAGAAATGTGCATTATATATAGTTTGGTTGACTCAAAACATGTGCTAAAATTATATTTCAGTTTCAACAAGGTTGATATTTTTCAATGGAAGATCCTCTTATAGGTGAGTGATCTTCGTCCCTATTCCATCATTGTTTTAACAAATTGAATGAGGCATTGATGGCATGTTTGTTCACTTGGCTGGTCATTTTACATCTTGACTTGTCATTTGCCACTTAATTGGGTTTGCAGTTTTATTTTTCTATAAAAAAAACATAATTGACAATCAAATATTTTGCACGCCACATTCCTGTAATTGACGAAAATAGCATTGAAGCTATTTTGTGACACACTTTTCTCTACTTTTAATATCTTTTCATAGCTAATGTAAAGAAATGCACACAAAAGTAGTTAATGATGATAAGAGAACATAATTGATAGTCATTATTTTGTAGAACTAGTGTCATTTTAGTGTGATCAAAATAAGAGATTTACAATCTCATTTTAATTACTTGCAATTCCAGTTGATTTTGATCATTTTTAATGATGTAATATTTAAACTATGATGTACCGAGTGATCCAAAAGTCAGTTAACTGATATATATATATACTGTATGTATATATATATATGCTATTCCAGACTGGTTTTATAGGCTATATAGTCCTTATAAAGTGATGGAGTCACAAATAATGTATGGCTACATGTATTGGCTTAACCATTCTTATAATTTTATAATCTTGGAATTTTGGACTCCTTTGTACTGAGCTGCTCTTCATATTTCCTTTTATTAACATGTGATATTGTTTCATTCAAATGATCTTTGTCTTCTTAAATATTTATTCTGGTTTTGCTGTTTGTTATTGAATTAATTGTTTTAAGTTATGATATAGATATAAAAGTTTTGATACTTATTTTTTTATTGATGAGCATTTATATGTGCCATTTACAGTTTAAGTGGCAATATTTTTTGATATATCCCACATGCTGATTAGCTAAGAACAGGATAAATATTGTTAAATTCTTTTAAATTTTAGTTTATTTGCTGTTCTCTTAATGAAATTGTTAGATATCTCTGTATAGTGGAGTTATGAACTGACAAGATGGTTCCATTTTGTGTGGAAAATTTTGAATCACAGCATGACTCTGAGAAAGATTGAGGTTAGTGCAAGATTTTCTTACAGTTTGCAATATATTTATGCATTTCTTCATAATGTACTATTAACAAAATGCAAAATAATTACATGATTTGAAGACATAGTTAGCTATTAATTTAGCAGACAATAAATCACAATAGCATAAATATGTACTATATAATTTCATGCATTAAGTTCATAATTTACAATACCAATATTACATTAATGCATGACTTAGAACATTTTCTGACTTATACAGAATCATTAACCATTTCTTCTGATTGATATAACTGTAGAATACCAATATTACAATTAAAATAACTTTTGTATAGCTGTATTTTGATAACTATCCATGGAATGTGGGAAATTGTATACTTCTGATGGCAATGAATAGTGCTGCTGCTTAAGCTGTCATCACCTCATTACATTACACATCATAACAAGAGTAAAGACAGCATTAGTTCATCTAGTACTTGTAAATATTAGCTTCATACTTGTATAAATACACATAGTTAAAGGCAGACTTTAACTCTACTTCTCTCTCTCTCTTTTGTCCCCTTTCCTTAACTCTCCTTTGCCTGTCAAAGGACAGGATTTAGCTGTCCTTTGGATTTATCTCCAATCACTTCTGTTTAAGACCAAAAACTCCATAAAGCATACCAGGTGATAAATACACCTCCAAATTGCACACGGATACTCAATTCTCTTCCATTATGCCACTTATCCTTGTTTGTGTTATACATTGTAAAGAATAAGATTGAATGTTTTTTACATATTTTATGATACACTTTTCTTAAATTATTGTTATGTTACTGATTAAAATTAAGAAAGGAATCAAATATAACTTAAGAGAGGGACTTCATCTAGTTGAGCAAAGGGATCTTTCTGCTTATTACTAAGAGATCTGTATGGACAAAAACAATAATATATAACTTTGAGATTGTAACTACAAGTAAATCTGTAAATAGTATTCGAATCAAAGAGTTTTTGATTAAAAACAAAGTTCGATATCTTGATAAAGTTTCAGAAATTTGAAAACATCAATATACAAAATGACTTTAAAAAAGTCTTTGCTTTTTTATGTGCTGCAAATTTAATTTCCTAATTTAAAATATCTAAAAGTATATCACTTGATCATGTAAATGATCAAGTGATATACTGGATTGATCACTTGGATGATCATTGTCTGAAACTTTAAATTATGATTGCATAAGAATGAACATAACTTAATGTTATTTGTTTAACAGATATGTGTTATAGATCAACTTCTAATGAAGTTTTATGATTGATTAAATTGTATTTTTATGAATTTATATTAGAAATGTTATATAGAATAAGTTGGAATGGAATGTCAAATCAACAAGAGCATCATTTAGCATTGTCTGTTGAGTTTCTGTCTTAGGCTAGATTCTTTATCCTTTTTAGCTTGTGAGTATAAAAGTGCCTCTTCTTTTGTGAGAAAAATAAACTGTCACCGGTATTAATGACACCAAAGACCATTTATTTTTTTCCCAGTGAATATATTTTAGTGTGGGTCCACATTCTCTTTACTAAGAAGCTTTTTATCGTTCCTTTGTGGATTTGGCCAGGTGGTTAGGAACAGTTTCTGATGTATCCAGAACTCTAGGATTCAATTTCAGGCCCACTCAGTGGTCCTTTTTCTATTAGTGGCACCCGCACCCCAGCTTGGTAATTTTTTCTATTGAAGCACCCTGCACCCTTACTTTATTAATGTTATGTTATTGCATTTTTCATACTTTTAGTAAAACACACAAGTATTACAGCATCAATCCGCACTGTATTTTGCAGCACCCTGGTTGAAAACCATCGCCTTAACTTGGGCGGATCTACATAGGGACTAATAGGGCCCTGGGCCCCTACATGTCGAGGGCCTACAAAAATTGAATTATCATCATAAATTTTTAAAACTTTTTCATTAACAATGAGCACTTATCATATAGTAAGAAATAATTAATATTAATACAAATAATACTATAAATTATCATTATTATTAACAAAAATTTGGCCCATTGGACTTCAATAAGTCCTAGACCCCGAAAAACCTACATCCGCCCCTGCCTTAACTGCTTCAGCCGCCTGTCAATTCTGAAGCTTAACAAATGTCAGAGGTCATCAATTTTTAATTTATTTTCAGGCCTAATAAATTTGATGATCTCGAATTTAAGATACAAAAGTTTAGTTTTGAACTCGAGCTTAGAATTAACATTTGAAACTGCATGCCGAGTTCCTTCTTACAAACTTAATTGCTGAAGGATAGTAAAATGTGCATTTCACTGTCAGATTTTCTTTAAGTTATGTTCAATCTCGCAGACATGTACAAAATGTACAAATAAATACACCAAACGTCAACAGTTGTGTAGTATTTTCATGGACAATGGATCATTCAAGTGATCAGCTCATCAAACAGTGTAACTTGTTCATTTACTCTGCAGTAATTGGATGACATTTTGACCTTCATTACATGGCAGTTTTAGCAAAATACAAATAAATCTTACAAATTATAAGAGTTCATTTCTACTTAGGAAAATCTTGTTTTATTTGTGGTTTAATTTTATCAGTTTCTAGTGTATCAGTAGCATTAAATATGTTACAATAGAACAGTGATTCCCAAAGAGGGTCCTGCCTCCCCCTCGAGGGCTGTAGAAGACTTCGAGGGGGTAATGGGAGCAAAAATTCATTTTGAAATACGCGCTGAGAGAGGGTGTAGTCCTATAAGTTTGGGAAACACTGCTTTAGAGGTTGGAGCGCGTGGTATTGAAATGCATTCCTTTTTAGCCAATTTGGTTAAAATTTCATCCATTTGTTTTGTAATTCCATTCTATATCTGAGTTTGGCCAATCCGCAAGGTACCTGTGCCAAATTTTTATGTAAATTTTTCCTACTACGAATCGTGACGTTGGGCTGTACATTGCTTCTAAACCAAGACGAAATTAAACGATATTGTTGATTTATGGAAGAATTTATTTGTTAATATATATTATATTTTTTTGGTGTTTTATTTTCTATAGCAGGAACATATAAATTGTCGAAACAGGAAAAACAAAACAAAAAGATCACGAAATTGCTACCGAAACTTTTGTAATATTTTGTGCTGTATTTTGTGAAATAAACTGTTAATAGTCAACTGTTACTAAGTCTCTGTTTTGCCATTTGTTCTTCGGCTCAAACGACATTAACTCGTTTGCAACTTTGAGTTAACGCCAATTAATTTGTTTTAATCCTATAAAATTGGCATTTTGAAGTGGGAAAATGGATCTTCGTCTATGGTGAAGCGGCATACAAACAGCTACAAAATTGAATTATGGTTAGCCTGCAACTCGGTAATTAAATTAATAACATTGTTGCTGTTGTTCTTTAATTAATGGCATTAATTCATGATGATGGTAATTAACTATGCATTTTTTGTATTTTAAGTTAACTAAAGGAAGGCAAATGTTGAATGCCAATCAATTAACGAGCTACTTAATGTTAACTCACATACATCATAAACATCATTAACTAATGGTAATCATCGAACAACATTGGTTAAAGGTAATTAACTCAAACATTCTAATTGCTAATACTTTCATCATTAATGCTGATCAGCCAAACAATATTAATTATCCTTTTACTCCTTTTCTATCGACAAAAATGAGTAATTATTGCAACAGAATTAAATCTAATTAATTGTAAATTAGCTGTTAGAAACGGCTGGTTGCATCATGCATCAATGCCTACTCATATTAATTGCAAATAACATTAATTTAATGGATTGCTAATTAAAATTTTTACAATAACTTGCATACGTATGCAGCAAATAAGCTACTTTATAGGCATTAAATGTCCAAAAACTTTGATTTGTAAGTCGTAGACTGCAACAATGGGGGAATATAATCGATGATATTCGCAAATACGAAGCTAAAATGTGTGCAGCTGCAAACATGATCAGTTTCTTTCATCGCCACATGCAACAATTTGAGCTACTTTTTTGTACTTTTCAGCAATTGTAAGTCTGAAAATTGTTGCATATTAAGCAATCTTTATAACTGCTAATGCAAAGATGGGTGCAATAATTTTTCTTGCATCATATCTGCATAAATCTCACGCAGCAAATGCTAACTGGAGGACTCGGATCAATATGGTTGTTGCAAATTTGAATGGCTTTTAAATGAAATAATACTTTAAAAATCAATTATTGAGTCCATTGCAACCGTGTAAATCAGAATATAAACCTTATTTTAATAGTGATTATGGTTTATTAATTAAAAATGGTGCACACAAATCGCTTAGTATGCAACAGCCACTAACGTAAATAAACTAAATCTCTATTGCATTCTAGCTTTCAACTGCAACAATTGAAAATAACAAAGGATGAAGTACCATGTAAATCGCCTAGACAGTGCTGTAAATCAGAATTTCGTGTGATTTAATTGCACATAAATTGCTCTACAGTATTAATTAATAAACCAATCCAAAACTCCAAACTGTCACTTGATTTTAATAGATTAACATTAAACAATTAAAAAATGGCGCTCGCAAACAGTTTCGCTTGCAACAGAAACTAGTGTAAACAACCCAGCCGCAACTGCAGCAACAGATGTTTGCATCAAACAGTCGAAATAAACCGTTGCATGCGTAAACATACGCTAAAACCTCGCATCCCTGCATTAATAAATTAACAAAAATGCTGCACGTGCATGCAGAGGCAAACCGGTAACCCCATCACGTGACCCGTTTCGCTAGCAGACCCCGGACGCTACGTCACAATAGTATATACTTGTCAACAACGGTGCTGACACCCATCGCAGTAACCGGCTAAAAAACGTTCACTTCTGCGCAGATAAGTGGAAAAGCCGTCATCCAGGGAAGCAGAGCATCTGGAAAATTCTGTAAAGGTCTGTATATGTCGTCATTACATTTATACTTATTTCCCCCCATTAATAAGGTAATTTTGTGCCATTTCAAATTATTTTAAAATAACTTACGACTGTTTAAATGCACGCGTAAATAATTTCCTAATTTATTCACTAAAATTCCTTAGAAGTTGCATGCATTCTGGTAACACAATCGCCCGTTTGTTTTCGATTTCTCTTATTAATTTACGTTCCGATTGCCATTGCGCGTATAAAATGCGCAATTCTGTAATTTTTAAAGACTAAAAAATAAATTTTAAAAATTTATTATTAATCACAAGAGAAAAACAGTAATAAAAAAATTTTATTTACTATAATTCTCAACAGATGGCGCAATGCGTAACCAAGCTATTTGAACGCTGCGTAATTTGCTTTCGGGTATTTAAAATTACAGTTATTAACAATAGATGGCAGGCGTAACAGGAAGGACAGGATATCCGGTCTAAGTAAAACGCTGATAAGTTAGTGTGGCTTGCGATTGGCGTGTTATTCGGCGGAATATCGTACCGTGTTTACTCGGAAATGTGCCAAATGTAAAACGTGCAGTTATATCGATCGATCTTTAAAATTCTTAGTGATCTGTCAATCACACTGTTAAAAATTAAACCGGATTAAGTAGATCTCGAAAGAGGGTGGTAAATCTAAGCAGAATACCTCCCGTATTCGGATGCCTTAATGTGGATTAAAATGGATTTTACACACGTTTAGTTATTAAATTAATTTAATAAATATCATCAGGTCGTAACGTGGCTCCGATACTCCTTGTGTCTCTAGCTTCATTGTATGTATGTGTAAAATCAACGCCACAAACGTGTGTGTATGTGTGTGTAAGAGGAGTACAAATCTTGTACGAGTTTTATTCAAATATTTGAACTAGATATAACGTTTACATAATATTCGCATTCATTGCTAACACATTGACAGTGTAGTAATTCTCTGGTTAACCCCATTTCAGAAATTTCTCTCTTTTTTTTTAATGATAAAAATAAACCTTTTTTACGTATTAAAGTCTACAGATATTGTATTCTATAATTTAATTCCTTCTTTCTGTAATTCTAAATTGCCTTAATTAAAAATGGCTACACTAAAGTTGAAGTAATAATAACTTAACGCTTATTGGATAAACATTTCTCAATTGTCTGGAAGACGTTTTATGAATGGTTAAGGTGTTATTTTTGAAAGATTTTTTTTTTTAAATTTCATCTATATTAGTTGTATACGTACGATAACAAGCATTTTATGAGAAATTATAAGCCTCCTGTATGAATTATGGACCACTGACAAATTTTGATCCCATAGTTCTAGTAGGGCCTCACTACGACTCCTTAAGACCATGGGCCTCCCCGACACCTCCTCTCGTTCCCCCCTGCATAATGATTTTTTTTTATTAGTTCTGTCATCTTTGCACAAACCTCATAATAAGATTTTGAATTTGTGCCAATTGTATCGGTTGCCATTACACTTTAACGAGTCAATAGGCATACCCGGGACATTGTACAGGGGGCATTTGATCTAGTATGGGGGATAACATTTTTTACTAATAAATTCTAAAAAATTACCCAGTAGAAGAATCTTAAATGTTAAATATTGTTTCATAAATACTGTACAATTGTCCTACATACCCACAGGTTAAATTATACAGATGAGATTAAACTCTCTTGAATAACCTTATGCAGATTAATCTGTACGACGTCATGTGGAATGGGTTAATATGGCATATTTAGCGTTACACTTGCTGAATTTTTCTGCTGAAACACTAAAAACTTTCTTAAACACCAAATGATTGGTCGTTAAAGATATTAATGATAAGAGGAACAAATGGAAGATTAAGAAATAGTCATTTCTACGTAACAAATATAAAAATATATCAGTTTTCATTGATCAAAGTATAGGGTGGCCCAAAATTCAGCTAACCGAGAACGGTTTAAGAACAGTATGTAAAAATACTATTTAGTAGATGGCTACTGAGTACGATGGCAGTCTACCGGTCTGGAGGACTCGGGATCGTATCCAGGAATTTTTTCAGAGGTGACTCGCATGGCGCGTTAAAGATTCACGGGGCCTCGTGTTAAGTGATGACTTTAAGCATTTTTCTTCGGGAGATTTTGGGGATAGAAAGAGAATACTAGGGAAAATTATCCCCAGTATTCTCTTTCGTTTTTTAACGCGATCTCTGCGCTGTGTCAGTGCACCCCACACCGGGAATCTAGGATCCGCAGATAGGGCCTAAATTTAAACTTCTATATTCTTAGTATAGTGATGAATTTATAAAAAATTGATTTGGTCCCCTGTTAGTGGGGGCTGCAGGCTTATCCTTTTTGCCCATAGGATAACGCGCCAGTGGTAATCCATCCGGACATGTCGGGTCCCATTCCCCACCAACAGGTCTCCCGTTGTTGGTCTGGCCGAACCCATAATGGGCTTGTTAAAAACATAATGGGCTTGTCTTAGTGCCCAGAGTTAGAAAGTAATTAAGAAATTTCATTCTTTTCTACGAATTATATTATCTTCCGTTATATACAACTTACGCAGAACTTATACCCATAAATCTTACGTTGAAGCGAAGTGATGCCATTTTAAAATATGGCGAAAGTTAAAATTAATGGAAGAAATAGAAAAGTTAAATCTTTTCTTACGTGTTAAAGCAATGCCGAATTGCCCCCCCCCCTTTTTGATCTATCAATTCCACGTTATACAGGGGGTGGGGGAAATGTAACTTTTTATAAATTCACTTTAAAGAAAATCGAAATTTGATCTGCGAATTTTTTCCCACTTCGTGGAATGAGTCATTTTTCTGAGAATAATTTAAAACCTCATAAAACTTTTCTGTTTCCAATGTGTCTGTATTTGGCATTTACATGAAAAATTGCACCATTTATTATAAAAAAATATATATGGAGTTTCACTCGGAGAAACACTTTATAACTGAGTAAAACTATATAAATATATAGGATGGTTCAAAAGTCCGTTAACCAATACAGACTAAATAGGCTTCGTTCCGTATTTAAATAAACCCAGTTTACGATTTATATCCTTAAAAGTCCTATAACACGCGAAACAGGGTGGTTAATCGAGTTTTGGGACACTGTATTTCAAACGATATTCTTAAAATGAAAACTAAGCTTTATTAATGTAGGCCTATATATGTATATAAGGGCAAAGTTTTGTACAAAATATAGAGAGAGGCCCAAAAGTCAGTTAACTATCGTAAAGTCGTAAACTTTGACATATTTAAATGACATATTACGATTACGTTCCAGATAATCGTATATTCATGCATAAGAAAATGCATGAATATACGATTATCTGGAACGTAAGAAAACGAAACACGGTTAACCTACTTTTGGACCACCCTGCATTTAAGACGATATTCTCGCTCGTTAGAAGAGAATTTTTTTTTCTATCAGAACACTATTTTTAATCGGTGATGAATTAGTAAGCGGAATGGTGAAGTTGTTAACTTCCTTTATTGATATTAACTTCCTGTAATTGCGTAAATAAAATGTCATAGTCATGACCTAATTGTTATGCGTGTGAGAAAATTAATTGTTGGAATAAAGCTGGGTCGCTTGTATATTTATAATAAGTTATTAATTCGATTTTGAATTCTATTTTAAAACATTTTAATGGGAAGAGATGTAACGGAGATGTTACCCCTAAAATATAACTAGGTCAAAGTACTCTTTGCGTTTAATTGTTAGGTTACATCCCCGACAACTAGGATTCTGCAGAGGCCTATAATTTCATTTATAAATGCGATAATGGGGTCAAAAGTAAGTCTTTGGCATTAAAAATCTAGCTGAATGAGGTAATGAAGTATCTTCATTTATAATTACATCTGTCTTATGGTGTCTAATGGCCTTTAAATATGAAAAAGTAAACGAAAATTAAGTAAATAATATCCACATAAATGTATTAATTAATTAACCCTTCAAAGAAACGTTAGAATTTCAAACGTTGTATGATATTAAAGCTAAATAGGTTATCTCGACTCATAATTGGATGAAAGATTGTATATAGGCGGTTCCCATTTTTTGAATTTTAACCAATCTTTGTTAAGCCAAACATATTTTTAACCAATCATCATTTAGATCCTCTTGAATCTTAATGAATCTTAATAAATCTTATCGTCAGTAGTAGTTAGCCTATATTAAACAGAAAATATTTTAATTAATATTGATTCTAATTACATTATATTTCTGACTCAAAAGTCAGTTAACCAAAAGTACTTAACTATATTATTGTTTTCGCCGAGTTGTTATAAACTCAGCTTATATTCATATTCACGAGTGTACCCGGAACCAACACAACTCGGTTAACTGACTTTTGGCATCCCTGTATATAATTTTAAAAGTTAGATGAAATGAACAAAACACATTATTATTATTATTATTATTATTATTGCACATAACAGCTTTTTTTTCATTCAGAATCCAATTACAGATGTTACGAGAGAGCTTTATCTTTATTTTAAAATAGTAAATTGTTAAACATTAAGGCTTATTATCTGTGTTTTATAATCACTTTAGATTGTTACCTTATATAATACGGTAAACAAAATTTACATTTATGCACGTACAGTACGTACTGTACAGTACCTGTGTTCTATAGCCATTAATCCATTTATTAATTAAAAAGAAAGTTATTTGTATTCAAATATCGTAGTATATTGTTAGGTTTTTGACGGATGAGTACCCCCATAAACCCAATTAACCAAATTAATACACATTTCAAAATAACAGTCGACCCCCCTATAACACTGTTGATAATTCCGTTTTATATGAATTCCATGTTATACGAGTCACTTAGATTTTACAAATACGTGTGCCGAGCTGTGAACGGCTTACGTATTCGTAAAACCTAAGTGACTCGTACAACATGGAATTCATATAAAACAGAAAAATCAACAGTGTTATAGGGGGGGTCGACTGTATTACATTCGAATACAGATTGACCCAAAACTCAGTTCACCGTTAAAACACGACACACAAAAACACTGTTAACTGACTTTTGGGCCACTCAACGGTTTAAAAAAAAAAAGAAAAACTTAAATTACGGCTAAACATGACCATTGTTAGTACCAATAAATCGAAGGTGACAATTTGTTTTTTTTTTTTTGTTTCTCTTGTTACAGTTTTGTTAAACAGATAAACAGGAGACCGAAAATCGACTGGAAATTTGCCGTCGGGGCGAGGTTTGAAATAAGCTCCAAGCAAATTTACTCCTCCCAAACCGCGTGTGGGTGTGCTTCTATCGAATTTTAGAGGCGAAGTGACCGGTAATGATTATCTCTGCTCCGGGCATGACGTCACGCATTGTATACAGAATCTATCCGCCGTCACACCGAATCCATATATAGAACAGTTTTAGTTATTAAAAGAGGAGTAAGAAGTCTAAATATAACCCAGAACAATTAATAACTCAAGAACGGAGTAAGAAAGTTATCCGTAATTTATCTATTTAAATTTTCTAGGTGTAACAAGTAACGGCGTAGGGTCGATTATGTGAATTAGAGGATCCCACGTTCCATTGGATTAAAAGCGTTTTTTTTTTAATAATTTACATCTGACGTCATCGACACCGATGCTTCTCTTGCGTCACTCTTTCGTCATATAATATAACATCATAAAATTTTTATAGTTTTAAAGTCATTCCAAGTTTTATTTTATGACTAGAATATTATTCTGCTTTTTAAAAGGTGTTAAAGTGTTAGTAATTTGAGAAATATAATAATTAAAACGCTATCGTTTTTTATCAAATACAGTGAAACCTGCTTAAGCCGGAACCGCACGTTCTTCCGGTTTGCCAGGTGTCCGTTCTTAACAGGTTTTTAACGTAGAAAATCGCTCCGTTCCCATTTAGGCAGGTTCCATTTTGTACATGTTTTACTGTATTTTATCCCCCTTAAATTAGCTAATATTAAATTAACAATTGTAATTTATTGTACTGTACGTAGGAAATTTTATTTTTCGTGTGGGCCTGCACTCTATAAATAGTCTGTTCTAGAATATGTGAATTTATACGTTTCCTTCGGAAAAATTTATAATATACAAATTAAGTATAATATGCAAGTAATAAAGCGTAAAACTAAGTATATGGCAGGTATATAGGTTTTTATTATATTTAAAATTAAAAATTCGGCATTTCAATTGTCATAGAGCATACATTATTAACGGTTTCAAATTCAAAATTTATCATCTTACGTCATACGTATTACGACGAATACAAGCAGCGCGCGATTCTAGTGTCTATTACATCTCTATAATCCCACGCGATCTAGAACGTGCCGTCCACGTAATTACTACGAGAACGTGAACGAAAGACACGCCAGAAGTCAAGCGCTACTAAACGTTTAACAAATCGCATCGATCCTTTCATTTTATTATTATATTTTTACTCTCCTTCAATTCTTTAAATTAAAATTCTGCGATAATATTTAACAATCCCATCTAAGAATATAAATTAAAAGGTCCAGAACAAACATTTACATTTCCAAAACTTACTTTTTATTCTCTCTGCAGTTACATAACGGAGGGAAAATATAGAGAAAGGTAAAAAAAATGACCCCCCTCCTAATATTTTTACATTTTTGACCTTGAAAAGTCGAGAAATGTTATCAAAGTGTGTGTTTTTCTTGATTTTGTTTACCTACTTTAAAGCTTAATAACTCCTCTGCCTTTTGTCGAAATTTTCCGAAATCTTCCAGGGAGTTTTGTGTATTAGGTGACAATTTTTCTGGAAATTTTCAGGAAAATAGGACCTTTGGCTCGAGAGATATGACCCTACTTCCTTAATATCACCCGAACCAATATAAAAGTAATTATTAAGGATGAAAATAAATAGAAGATGCCAGGAAAGTCTAGAAACAATGTCGCCAGATTTTTTATTGTTATATTTACTAAAATTTATAGAAATATATACTTAATCTCACCAAAATGCAATCTGTATGATACGTTAATTAATGATAATAATAATAATAGTCTATAATACTACACTTTATAAAATTCAAAATATCAATTTTTACCTTTTATTAATAAAAGGTTTATGATTATTATAATGTAACTTTTATGGTCTGGACCTCCTCAAAAACAAACATTTTTATATTTTTTTACCTGGAAATTTCCTCGTGTACTTTCATAACGTAAAATCCATCAAAGTGACGAAATCTGAATTAATGAGAAATGTGTTTAACAAAAGTCATAAAGTCGTGAAATAAAAAAAATCAAAGTATTTTTCCCTATAGCGAGTTTAGAATATGCCAAACTAGATTCTCCGTAAAGTAGGACCTTCGGGTTGTGTTTAAATAAAACCTATTATTATTACTTTCCGAGCTGTTATGTAGTAGGTCTATGGCCATCGGTTAAAAAATAATACCACAAGATTCAATTTTGGACTCGGGGGTACCTCGAAACATAGAGAAATGCGAAAACATTTGGGTGTTTTTTCTGGACATAATGAAGATTTTACTCGATATTAGAGAGATTGCGGCCGAAGTTGTCATCTCTAAAACGTGAACGTTGAGCGCCGCCATCTTGTAAGCCTATAAGTTTGACGATGGCGTTTGGAACGTCGTTGGAATCATGATCAACGTTCCAAACGCCATCGTCAAACTTCTAGACTTACAAGATGGCGGCGCTCAACGTTCGACGTTTACGTTTTAGAGATGAAAACTTCGGCCGCAACTTCTCTATTACCAATCATTTTAATTGTGATTTTCTATAATTTAAAACGAATGATTTAGTTTTATCAACCAGTCAGGCATTTCTTAGTGTCTGGATGATAGAAGAAAAGAATAGTACTCGTAATTGTACTTGTGTTAGTAATGTCACACTTTGTGGCGGATGACGCTCCTTCGTGACCCTAGACGCAATCTTATTATAAGGCCCTTTACGTAAGTGTTTTTTATACAAAAGAAATAAATAAATTTCTTAAATAATAATAAGTTTTTCTTTATTAAGTTGGTATTATTACTTACAATGTTACCTTTAACGTCTTCAAATTGGTCGATAAGTTTATCGTAATTTAATAATAAATTTTTAGAGACATATTATCTTTTTGCTGAGTAATTTTTCAGGCCCCACGCGCTTAGTATAATCCGCCGTTTACTTTAGATCGTTGTTCTAGAACTTTTTGTAAGATAAAATTCTAGAAGAAAGGTCTAAATTTATCCACGAGATCTCCTTTAATGTTAATTTTAAACTTTTGAAATATTATTGAAGTGCAAACAGCCTACATTAAGCTTTGTTTGCCATCTTTTCATCGAAATCTTGTTGAAGTTCAATGTCTACATTAGGCATATATATATATATATATATATAACTTAATATATACATATACAAAGTAAAATTCCGATTGATATACTTTCCAATTGAATATATATATAAAGTTATAAATATACACATTTTTCAATAAGAATATTTTTAGTGCTTGGCTACATAAATGAATTTATTTTTATTGATATTTCTTCGATTGACCGCCATCTTGAAAACAATCGACCTTGGTAGTGACGTCAGCGCACTTCCTTAACGTCGTCTGTGACGCCAAATGCGACTTTTATGCTTTAAAATCTAATTTTTTTGTGTGTGTTTGTGTGTGTGTGTGTGTGTGTGTTTTTTTTTCTTTCTTTGCCAATTAATGCGTTTAAAGCAAAAAAATATTTGGACTTTATCGCAATTTTATATTTTATTAAGTTGAATGGGATTAAATGTAAAAATCTTAGGATTGTGCCCAGTGTAAAAATGTTTAATAAAATTAATAAATTTTATGGGAATTTGAGAATGGATTAATNTTTTTTCCCCTGTATTTTAGTTGTATTTTATTTGAAGTAACGTAAATATTATTATCTATTTTCTTTCCTGCAACTATTAAGATTTGGATGAAATGTTGTGTAGAAATTGCAACGACGATCTATCGAGACAGAGTTAAAATGAAGTTTACTGAAAAAAGAAAGAAAATTTGAATTGAGTTTATGGCAAAAAACTTCTCAGAATTTAAGATGACAGGCTTCAATTTTGTTCATTACATTCATATTTGACTTGATCTAATTACTGTAATAAATTAGGACGATACAGGGAATTCGAACTGAATCGTCACGAGAATATAGAATATTTATTCGTGAAATCAACTGTAACACAGTTTGAACAACATTCTATACTCAATTTAGTTAACCCGAATATAGTTAAATTCAATAATATTTTGTCCGATTGAAAATAAAATATGTCCAATGTATAAAAGAAACCGCAAGATGACAAGCAACAATATGTCACAATAACATCATCTAGACAGTTACTTCACTTGGATGAGTGAAATAAGTATTATCCGAGTGTAATAGATATTTGGTTGTCATCCAACCAAAAATGCTCTATTTTCTTCATAAATAACAAAACTAAAATCTTCGAATGCAATTTTGTGAATTAAGTCTTTGTAAAATATTTTAAATATAATTAAACTCTTATTTAATTAATTAATTGGGAATATTTTTGATTGAACATTATTAATGATTAGTATTTGAAAAAAATTGTGTATCTTTACAAGCCACAAAAGTGAAAAAAAAAAACTATGATATACTTCTAGAAATAACCGCCAGCTGTCGTGACTTATTTCCGTTCTGCGAAAGAAGCGCTTCGGGAGATGACGTCATCGATCGGTGATTATTCCGGAAGTGACGGTGGCAATGAGCGGAAGTAGCGCTCTCGCTAGTAGTCGTGACTTCATCCACGACTCTGATGCTACTTTTTTAGAATTTTCGATTAATTTTAGTTAAGTCTCGGCCATTAAGTAAGATAATGATCAAATTTAAAATTGACCAAAACTAAATTTCATCAGGGGAGGCTATTTTTAACCGTTACCGTGGTTACGGTTGCTAGGTTACCGTGTCTGTTTTGACCAAAAATAGCGAGCACGACAGAGTCAATGTTCGAAAATTATTCTATAGAAAATGATTGTTTCAAATCGAGTTGTATCTTTCTAAACAAAAATTTGTATCGTTAATTAATGAAAGCATTTAGCATTTCGAACTTATGGGGGGGTGAATGAATTACTTCCGTGTTAAAATATCATTTAAAACGGCTTACTGAGAGTTACGTAATAGTAAAAATCTAATTTGATAGAGCGTGTAGATTTATATAAGAAAAGCCATAGTTACGAGCGCAAATTACAGAATCCTTTCTGAAGTTGGTGCTCGTAACTATGGAATGTTCACACTTCTTGAAACGAATAACGAGAAAAGGTGCCCTGCAATAACTATAATAATTGCAAAAATATAAGTATATTTAAATACACTATACGACTATATACTGTAATACACAGTAACAGTGGGCTAACTAAGATTTTGCTCTTAGCCCACAAGAGGGATGATCAGGGATGCTGATTTAAAAAGTACAAACAGAATGAAGAAAAATTAAGCCTACCATAAAACTTCTTGGGATCCAAAATCCGCATCACCCCCGTAAGTGCGTCAGTGTACAGTAATATTTAAATAGTACTTGTACAGTACAACAGTATAGTGTTATTATTACAGTACTGTACTGTACATAGTGTATTTAAATATAACGAGAAATTATTTATTGTGACATCGTCACAATGCCGTGTTGCAATTTTTAATCATACTGCCAATTTATTTAATTTAAAATATGTGCTCTCCACCTCAAATTACTAGTAGCTTGCTCCTCCCTGTACATCATACTTTTCCTTTATCAATAGAGTCGTGCCGGTCATCTATCTAACACCTTTCGGGAGAAGATTTTGAATTAAAATAACGTGACTTCCGATTTGCATCGGAAGTTCGTATACAGTTAATCTGGACTTTCTCTCCCTAAGGTTTCCATATCTGGTATTGGATTTCATCTAATTCTGTTCTC
This sequence comes from Centruroides sculpturatus, assembly GCF_000671375.1. Classification (NCBI taxonomy): domain Eukaryota; kingdom Metazoa; phylum Arthropoda; class Arachnida; order Scorpiones; family Buthidae; genus Centruroides; species Centruroides sculpturatus. The sequence goes on from NW_019384374.1 coordinate 888,601, forward strand.
TAGATTAAGGAAAGACAGACGGACGGGCGGGAGGACAGTGGAAATTTATAGATATATAATTTTTTCAAATTATAGCCCAATTACAATACCAATGGTAGGATGAAAAATATATTTAAACATACTATGCGACTATTTTTCTGTTAAAAATTTAATGAAAATCTTCTTTAGCGGTTTACTTTATGCTGGGATTTTCCTCGAAAGAAAATGTTCTTTAGCTTACTTGTCCATAGTAACTTTATCCTGCAGTCCATATTTATTTATATTATTTTCCCGGCTGTTCAAGTAACAGAAAAAGTATTGTAATCGGTCAAATTTTAAACTTCCTTTTGCATTTCCGACGTTTTAAAATCCCTTAAATTCAAAAACATGTAAACGGGACAACAGTTTTTTATGTATGTGAGTATGCGTGTTAGCCTATATTTTGTTTCGTATCTCAGAAACCTCTTATCTGTTTCCCAATTAAAATTTAAAAAAAAAACTAAAAATGGGAAAATCACTTATTAAATAACAAATTATAGCATTTAAATTAAGTAATAATGGCGTTTAACTCAAATTTTATTAAATTTAATATTCTATCCAATTAATTTTAGAGATACAAATTTTAGAAATAACCAATAAGACACAAGAATGACAGTTTTGAATTAGCCAATAACGTCAAATAAGTAATTTAAATTTTTTTAATTAACCAATAATGTCGATACGATACTTAAAATTTCAAACAAGAGCCAATAATGCATGAACACGATTTCAATGTTGCGTTTTATTGGTTATTTTAAAAATTTGAAAGTTTCTCTTCGATGTCTCATTGGCTAGTTTAAAAGATTCGAATTTTAAGTGTATAATTCTCCGTTTTTTTCAATTTATTACTATTATTATTATTATAGCGTAATGTAATGGTTGCGTGCCCAATATTTTTATTATCTATATTTATATTATTTATAAAATTATACAAATTAAGAATAAAAATATAAAGATAAGAATTGTTGTATTTATTATTATCATACTATTACTATTATTTTTTTACCAATTGGCATTTGTCATAAATTTTTATTAGTTATAATTTCCTAAATTGTATATGTAATCAAAACACAGACAAATGACGTCATTTCGGACGTCAGTCCATCTCTATTTCGGATATTGATTGGTGACGTCAGAAAATGGTCTAAAAAGATAGAAATTTTATTAGCTTACCAATTGGTACGTACATAAAAACTATAAAAACTTCTCGAGATTTACATTTACAGCTTTTTTACACACCTTTTCTCTCCACCTCTTATTTGAATTTGTAAAATAAAGTGTAAAATAAAATAAAATAAATAAAAAATGATTATTTTAGAAAAAGTGAATAAATCTTTAAGGAAAATCCGGGGTAAATCGGATCAGCGTTGGAATTTTAATTGTCTTTTTAAGCCTGTTTTCGCCAATTTGATGTTGAAATTCTCTCGAATTAAATGTAAGAGATCGAAACAGGTTTAAACGATCGACATTTTGGTATCTTAGCAACAGAAGATTGCACATTTCACCTCTGATATTTAATGTCAGATGGAATTGAGACTTTTCTTCTTTTTTTAATTATTTTTATTTACTCTTCGACGATTATTTTCGCCCTTGACCTTTAACTCAAACGGTATTCGAACCTCGATCGATTCGCATCGCCTTGGGTAATTATAAAATTTTTACTACGTTCCGTTCTCGTTTCAAACGTCAAATTCCGTTACGAATTCAAATATTTGAATCAAGCACTGTAATTGGTTATACATCTGTATTTGTAAATTTTGTGATTAATATAAATAAATTGATATTCTATAATTAAAATTTTAATTAATTTTTTTTCCGGAGAAAATATCAAATAAAATACTTTTTTGTAAATTCGAAATTTGAACGAATTTCTTTTAGGAAGTAATATATTTAATAACGATTCATTTCTCTTTATAGTGATCATTTTTAAGTCTGTGATCAATATCTGAAAATCCTTTGTAGAATAAATTGATGTTCTGTATATTTTCCTTTTGTCAGTAAGTTTTGTAGTAAAGAATTTTAATTTACCAAAAATTAAAGGATAATTATATTACTTTATATAAGAATTTAACGAATATGTGACATTTATATCTGCCTTTCCTTCTTATATAGAAGATGGATCTAAATATGAATTTTATAAAATATAAACAGAAAATTAGCTCCAGTTTAGGTGATATTTTACAAATTCTGTTCGTTCGATCTCATACAAACCTCTCGTCAATGTAACTTAGTAGTGTTTTAAATCTCCTCTTCCTCTTCCTTCCATCGAGTACTACAGCATATTAAGTATCTTATTCATTCTATGTTTCTTCACATCTCCATTCAACAACTTATCTACTGTTTTTAATTAATTTTATTTACGTTAAACATAGATTTTAAAATGTAATTCGTAAATTTAAATTCAAATTCAAAATTTAAATAAGATCCTCACCTAATTGGATTATAAATGAATCACGTTACAGATTTAAAATAAAATTAATTCTCATTCTTCTATATTAATAAAAATTTCTAAATTAATAACATATTAATATTTAGATTTAAATTATAAACAATATTTTAAAATTAGTTTAACTGTTAATGTAATTTAATAAATTTATTTTAACACGTGATTCGGAGTATTCATATTTATTAATTTTAATTCAAAACGATTATGTAATTTCGAGTAATAAGTTTTTTCTTTTATTTATTTATTTTAATTAACGATAGAAATGATATTTTTAAATAATAATGAAAAGAGTAAATTTAAAAAAAAAAATTGTTTTTAGTTTCGAACGCTAGATGTCGCGTGTCGTTATTGAATTAAATGATCGTCTGTTAAGATTTTTACACGTTGAAAGAGAAAGGCGGATTTTCCTTTATTTTTTACGTTTACATATTTCACAAAGAATTTCCGTTCTAATTTCCGTTTCGGAAATGATCTCTCGACGACGGAATTTCTTTTCCATAAGTTTTTCCGGAGATAGTTTGAAAGGAATCTCCATTCTGATGAAAACTCGAAACTTTTTATTTACTATTATTTTTAATTGAATGAAAGTTCATCAGAAGAAGAAGAAAAATCGATTCGTAACCTCTTTACATTTAAAAAAAAAAAAAAAAGGACGCTAACGCAACCCAATTTGAAATTTGAATTGCGAATATGTAATTGGTTTATTTAAATTACGTCATGGGAAAATTTTAAGCACGATTCGACTAATTGGTTATAACAAAGAAGGCTCATTTTAAAGGTTACATTTTTTTTTTATAAATAAATTAAGTTATAAAGTTAACATTACATCGATTTATAATTACTTTTGGTATCCAGATTAATAATAATAACATGTGCGTATCGTTGATAAACGGAACAAACTACGTTCTAATTGATGATAATATGGCTGACGTCACGGCCAGAACGAATTATGGAAAGGGGGCTCATTTTGTATACGTTCACTGACCTCTCCTTAGAAGACCAACAAGCCCGTTTTTGGTTGTTTAAAGAAAGGCCCAGTTTCTAGCTAATTGCTGGACAATGGCTGTCATTTACTCACGACGCCATTTATTTTTGCATTCGTGAGAAATGGCATCGTTTCTCCAACTCGTAAATCGGTTGCATTAAGTTGCTAATCACAGTTCTTATCCACTCGCTTCCCCCCGAGTATTGTTCTTTCTTTAAACTCACGATCTTTTCTTCAATGTTATTCCGTTTTATAGTAATTCTAGACTCGTTGGATGGCATTTTCTTTCTTAATTTTCAACCCCCCTCCCTCTCTCGTGGAAGAGATCGTTGCACTTCGGTTGATACTCGAAGAGACATGTAAATTCTTCGAAATTTTTTTCTTAAGTGTGTATTTAACACGGTTTTTAACATTCTGTAACAAAAATTTGAGATGTAGAAAAAGTTGAGCGGCCAGTAAGGGAGGGTTGCAACGGAACTGGGGCAAGGACGCCGAGCACTACTGCATGAAAAGGATCCCGTTAATGCTAAATTGTCACGAACTACTCTTCACTATCTCGGTTTGTTTAACTTGCCTATAAATATGTCATAAAGATCTTTTTCCTGTCGTTTCAATGCTAGATCTTCATAAAATTCATCAGAGGGTCGTCCATTGCATTGTTTAAACTCAAAGCTAAGGAGTTTAACTCATTTTTTAAAACATTTTAACGTTTAAAATATGTAAAATTTTATAAGATTCACTCATTTCCTATTAAGTAATTCCATTTTTTTTCCAGAAGGTTACTCTTTGAAAAGGTTAAAAACTTGAAAATAAACCAGTCTAATGTGTTTGAATCTCTTCATAAGCATCGTAATTCTCTAAAATGGGGCCTCTTATCTCGTCTGAATCATTTATATAGCGTATAATAATTTACTAATCATATCATTATAACATAATTTAAGAAATACTTCGTTGCAGTTTTCTTTCAAAGGAACACTTTTTCTTATAGTTTTGAGATATGATTTAGGCATATTTACTAGATCCAGATCTGTGTGTAAACAGTGCAGTGAGTGATATAAATTCACATAAAGATAAAAAGGAAGATTCAAAATGAGTATTTATAGGGCCTATATTCAGGATCTCTCATAATTCATTGGAATAAAGATTCATTTTGTACTGTCTAGGAATAGATTTAAGCTCATTTAACTGTGGTTCTTGAGTTGAACAAGAATCAGAAGAACTACACTCTTGATGACTTTGATTCTTGGATGTTCAGGAGTCTTGTTTAAGTGTCCATCAATAACCAATAATCGATACGAACTCTTGTTTCAGAACTCATTTTGACTCGTGTCCATTGATTTATATGTAATAAACAAGAGAATTTATTGATAGATAACCCTAATTTGCGTGAATTTTTTGTTCTATTAATCACGTTTTTTTATCATTTATTTTATTTAAAAAACACATTAAAATATGATTATCTTCAATTATTAGCATGTAAAAAAGATATTTTTTTTCTAAATTATTCGTACAACGTCGAACCAGAAATTCAAGAAATTTAATTCTTATAAAAAGAAAAGTTTTCAATATTTTCCTCTTCAACTGCTTTATACTTATATACTTGTTTTCTCTACCAATGACAAGCGTTTTTATCTATTTCCTTATTTAATTTTCCTATTGAGGAAATGACTCCATGTAACACGAGCCTTATAAAAATTCATTTTTAAAGTCACTTATTAGTGTTTCTCTATACGTTAATGAAGAAACGGAGTAACTTTCACAGATAATAAGTACAGTGGATTCTCGATATACCGAATTCTCATTCACTATATAAGAATCCCCGTATATAACAATATAAACAATAAAATGAGTGACTATTACAGGACTATAGATGAATAAAATATGAGAATTTTACAGTTAGTTTCTTGTAAAAGTCTTTAAAACCAAATAAAAAAAACATGTTATTCGTTCAAAAATATGTAACAAGTGAAATCCACAGGAGATATAAATCCACCACAAGTTATTTTGCAAAACACATTTTTCAGGTTGACGACATTGGCATTTATATTGAAGAGTAGAGAATGTGACTTGGAGAGTCACAACCCACCTCTACTGATCTCAGTAAACTTCTTTGTTACATTATAACAGATAATTTGCACGTAATAGATTCTTAATATATTAATTAAATATTAAAAATTGGCATAAATATACCTATAGGCTTCCCAGTTTTAGAATTACTAACCTCTAAAGAATGCAATACACAAGATCAGATCCACTAAAACTCAACTTCCGGAGTCATTTTATTGATTAAATAAATAATTATTTATTATATATATTTTAAAAATCAAATTATATGAAGGTCTAATTTATAAACAATAAGATAATTTTGAAAATAATTGAACGTATTATTTAAAAACCCCAAACTAATGTAACTTGGAGAAGTGACCTGTCAAAAATTTGTAAACTGTAATCTGATTGGCTTATAAGATACCATTCCAGATGCACCATGGGATATAAGTAATGGGAAAATTTCGTTATGCATATACCATCGTGCAACAAGCATCGTAACTCATAAGTTATTGTCAGAAAACAGCCACAGGTGTCATAAACTTGTCAGATGTTCTGTTACGATGTTTGAATTTGAAATTTAAAAAAAAAAATCGTTACAACAATCGTTAAATTAACATTTTAAAAACTAATTTAACGGGAATTATAACGGTTTAATTTTTAAATTTTAAATTAATTATTTTTTCGTTAAACTTTAGAGATTGTCCGAACCAATATGGCGATATTTTATTATAATAGTTGCAGTTTATATTTTTTTTAAAAATCTATTAAATATGGCGCTTGGTATAAAAGTAAACTAGGAAAAAATATTTATGTATTATTTAGAAATCTTTTAAGCTTAAAATTTACGTGTAACTCGACTTTAAAATTATGTTACAAGATTTTATTTTAAAATCTCGCACGAGTTTAATATATATTTCAGTTTTCTTCTTATTTATTCAAATTATAATTATATTTAATTTTAAAACTTATCAGATAATTAATGCTAAACCCTTTAGCATAAAAGAATACAAAATTAAATCGCCTTATTAGAATAAATTTCCCTCGTATACAGTTTAGAATGGATGACGACGCGATACGATTCTCGCGTCGCTGGAATCGAAGGAATAATCAAAAGGTATTGTATCAACGATACAACGACGAAGCGACGCGAGAATCGTGTCACTTTCTCACTTGTCTCATCTCAAGTACTGTAGTGTATTGTACTGTACATTTCGTTTATTATTTTTATTTCTCGCGTGTTCTCGCATATGATGAAACGACGCGATTCATAAATCGCGTCGCTTCAATGCTTACATAAAAAGAAAAATGACAAAGCGATACGATTTACGCGTTTCTTTATCGTTTCAATAGATTACATTCTATCTCTCATCGTGATTAAGCAATGCGCCGAAGCGATACGATTCTGTCATCACTCTTCAAAAAGCAATTGACTTTTCACGCTACGACGAAGCGACGCGATTTTTCGCATCGCTAGCTAATTCCATCACTTGTTAATTACACTTTAATGAAGCGACGCGACGTCGCGTAACTGGCAAAAGAAAAATCGCATTTACGTTTCTCTATCGCGAACCAATTTAATAACAGGAAAATAGAAGAGGGAATTTTTATAAATCTTTATATATTATCCGGAAAAATAGACGTTTGTTCTCTTTTCGTCCTTTCTAAATCGTATCTAGATCATCGATATTCTGGTTTTGTTCCGAAGCAATAACAAAAATATGGACTACAGATAACAGAATTTAAATATTCTTTTTATTAAAGGTATTCGTATCAATCTATATATGTATTTTCTATATATATAACAGATATATATTTAGATAAAATTTGATCATTTAAAAATCATTAACGACTTTTCTGGAATATGAAAAAAAGCAGCAACTAGTTTCTATCAATAGAATATAAAAAATGAGGAACAGCAGCCATTTTATTGGAACATAAAAGAAGGAGAACAGCAGAGTGTCTGGAACATAAAAGAAGAAGAACAGCAGAGTGTCTGGAACACAAAAGAAGAAGAACACCGGAGTTTTTGGAACATAAAAGAAGAAGAACACCGGAGTTTTGGAACATAAAAGAAGAAGAACAGCAGAGTTTCTGGAATACAATGAAAAGAGGAACAGCCAAGAGTTTCTGGAATATAAAAAAGAAGAACGGCAACCAGAATTCAATATTCTAGAAAATGCCATGGGCAATTCATTCCACATTAAAGGATCACACAGCTTCGATGTGGGATTGAGCCGAAATAGTAAAAACATTGAACTTTTATACGTAAGATGTAATATAATTATACTATCTCCATTCTTTTATAGACGAAGACGAAAAATTTAAGAGAAAAGTGGGAATTTTAATGTTTAGTTAATTACAATTGGCATTTTGTACCATATTTCCAAGTTTATTTACTAATTTATAAAGGAAACGGGAATACCATAGATAACTAATCGAGTACTGTATTGATATAGGCTACAGTACTTTCATAGTCTTGTGATTTTTGTTGATTAGACATACGGACTTACTGTAAATTACTTATGATGCAACAGTGGATCCGGAATCTTAGATGCAGGAAGGAAACAATATGCCTTATAGAATTTTTTACTATCCGAGGTACTCGGCTTTGCTCGGAAAAATCCCCCAGAAAGGGGGTCAGCTGCTCTCTCTAAACACGCCCCTGCTATGACATAAATATGTTTAAGGATCTAGACAGTATGCTTGCCCGTTAATCACGTGAGGCATATGCCTAGGGCCGGATTTCGGGAGTTCCGAGATTTAAAAAAATAAGATAAAGCAATTTTATCGCTGCAATTGTATATCATAATTTATAAACAATTCTATAGCTACAATTAGAAGTTAATAGTTTATGATATAAAATTATATAGAAGGGTCCCAATCTTCTGTGCCTAGGAGACCCGGAAGGTCTTAATCTACCATTCCCATGCCTATTCTAGAATATTAAATTTTTCTTTTTATATTCTAGAGTAGAAGAGAGAGTATCATTTAGTATTCTAGAATATTTCTAGAATATATTTATAAAGAGGTAGTACGGCCATTTCTAGAACATATACAGTCAAACCTCCATTGACAGAACATAAAGAATGATCGTTGTTCGAAGGTTGTCGTTGTTTAGAGAGTATTATGTAAGAATTTTTGTTTAAAAATGGCAGTTGTAGGGAGGGGTGGCCATTATTGGAAGTTCGACTGTATATATATACAGGGTTATATATAACAGGAACAGCTACGAATGACGAAATCGATGTCGTAATAATGTTTCGATCTTTAACAATGAATTAAAAAAAGAACAAATCCGATAGGTTGGTCGGAAATGTTCTCTTCCTTCAACGATCAATTTTCTCTTGCGGCGTGGTAAGGTTAAGGTTCGCAACTTCACCTGAACGAGATGAGAATCTTCCGTTTCCATGGTAATACGTTACCATCTTAGTTTGCCTTTTATTGAAACAAAATCTCTGATACGACTCGACCTTTCGATCGCAAAAGAAAAAGAAAAAAAGGGGAAAAAAAACAGGAAGTTCGCGGAACTCTTTACAACTCAATCATGTGTTGAACTCTAGAACTTACGTTTCCCCTCCATCTTTGTTACTAAGATTAAATAAAATTACATAAAATTAACTTAAAATAATGTTTCGTAATCTTTCTAGTGATGCTCTCCACATTATTTTTAATGTTTTGAGTACGAGATCGGCGTGATTTAAACAGAATTGTCGTTCGTTACCCCTGGAGATCGTAAGCAACCGATTGGAAAATGCGTATAATTCTTTAATTTTAAGGTCTATATTGAAAATTTCTATATTAAATTAATTAATTTTTAGCGTAAAAGACTTAATTAATTCGAACTGTAATGTTTTATGGGTTCCAGTCATAAAGGGCCTTCTGTATTTGTTAAGGGAAACTGTAGTAAGTTTCAAATACTAATAAGAGAACTCGACAGTTAATTTACAATTTTTTAAAGGGTCTCGATATACAATTTTCCAGATCTGTAAAATGTTCAAATTATTTCTTATTAAGGCCTTCAAATATAGGATATGTTGTGTACTTTTGAGGCAGTTTACAGTCGACCCCCTATAACACTGTTGATTTTTCCGTTTTATATGAATTCCATGTTGTACGAGTCACTTAGATTGGAGTCACTTACATGGAACAGTGTTATGGGGGGTCGACTGTATATCCTTTAGAGCCTCATATTATAGAAATCCATTAGTGAAGATCATTAATGTAATCTTATTATTGGTGAGGCTGTCTGGCTAATTGGTGGGCCTCACTAAATGCTATTTTTCTGACAAAATAGCATTTAGCATAGAAAAATAAAATAAAATAAAATAAATTTAACTAATTTTATATTAAAAGAAATTCTTAAAAAGACAATATTCTAAACACATTTTTTTAATATATTTTAACAGGTGACGACAGGAGAAAGAAGACTCGAGTCAATTAAAGAAAGATTTCAATGTAACAAAATTATCCATAAATAAAGAAATAAAAATATAATTTAAACACATAAAATTGTTGTTTTATTATTATTATTATTAAAATAAAAGAATTTAAATACCACAATTCCTTAAAGTCGTTAACACGATAACATTTCTATATATTTATACACATTCCGGTTGGAGTTAAGGGGTTAAAATGGGGGAAGAAAAGAGCATATTTATATATGCGACAATGACGTGACACTGTAAAAATCTTGCATTCAACAGGTTATAGCACAAGTAACGTCCCACCAGAACATATTTCCCAGTCTTCATTAGCTTCAATTACTTAAACGCCAAATGGCCAACATGTGTGAACCATCCCGGGGGGTGATCCATTATCCAATAAGTAGAAACCTACAGAGGAACAGTCCATTTACCGTTTAGCAATTATTTATTTACTGTGTAAGTTCAACACGGAGGATATTTGTGTGTGTATTCTTTTAATTTTAATTTTTATTTTTAATGTAAAGAGCAGCGACCCAGTCTGGACAACGTCTTTTTAATAATGCACACATACACGCGAGTCTTTTTTTTTTTAATTTTTAATTTTTATTTTTTGGTTTTTTGTTTTTGGTTATTTTTGCATCATCTCTAGACGCTGCGAGCGCCCCTTACAGTGCCTCTGTGACGTCAGCGTTCCGCCAGGTGGCGCTACTAGATCATATTTATTTTTAAACTCGAGTCCTTGAGCGCTGATGGAACCTAAAAAAAACGAAAAAAATAAATAAATAAATAAAAATAAAAAATAAAAAACAGGAGGCAAAAATCGTGTCGTCGTTCTGTATAATAAACAATGCAAAATTAATGGCTTACCCCCACGAAAACTGCCGGAAAATAGAATCGAATTTCGAATTATCGGCGAAATTCTGTGGTCCTAAAAAATCTTTTCTTAAATACCCTCATGTTTAATCGATTATCCGGTAGGTTTTTGCTAACAGACACGAAAAAGTCGAAGAGGAAGGACCCGTAATTCGCGTCCTAGCGACCATATGTCCTCCGACAGAACCCACACACCACATAATTTTGTAAACGTCACAACACCCCTCCCTTATATGACCATGAGATGCCAAATATGGTGATGATAATTGTGACGTCAGGAGGCCACAGTACTTTGCCTTAGAAGAGCAAACAACAAAAATTAAAAAAGAAAGGAGAAAAGAGTTCATCTGTATGTAAACATTACTTAAGTAAGGAGTTTTTACAGTTTTTAAACACGTAAAACTGTAAATTTTAATAAAATTTTTTAAAAAATCTCGTGTAAAGAATGTTTCTTTGACTAAAAACATTAATCTGAGGGTGTTTTAATAATCCTCGGTTCGTTGTATTTCGTACATTCTCTAGAATTTGCCCTTATAATTTCAAATTTGATCGATTTAACAGTCTCAAATCGATCGAATTAATGAAATTACAACAATAAAAATCCCTGTTAATTTCAGTAATTGAAAAATGAAATATCCTTAAATTGTAGGACAGAAAACTAGGGAAATTCCCGTAATTTTCAGGAAGTACGAAGGGAAAAAAATCCTTTAAAATAGTACAAGATTAATTATAGCAATATAATATATTCTAGATTGTTTAAAATTTCAGGATTTACAGGAAAAAAATAATAATATTCTAAGAAATCAATTTAATTTCATGATCCAAATATGGAGAATATAATTGTGAACTCGGAAGGTCGTAGAGTTTTGACCCTTTACGGTGGTTTTGAACGTAATTATAGAAAGAAAACTCTCGAAATCATGAAAAATCTGAAGGATTTTTAGCGAAAAAACACGCAATAAAATTCTAGAATTGTCTAAATTTCAGGAAGTACGAACCCTAAAAATCAACCCTTTAAAGGATTATAAATTGACGAATGGTAAGGGGAAAACCGTTGAAATTAGCTTTTGTATATGTAGAGGAGGATCCAAAAGTCAGTTAACCGCGTTTTCGAAGAATCTAGATTTATACCAAGTAATTTACGAGTGCTTTGTAATTTGCGTAACGAAAGATTTTCGTAAAGTTTGCAAGTATTTGAAGGCATAAATTTAATGTTTACAATGGTCAACTGACTTTTAGGCCACCTTGTACGTGTATAAAAACGAATGTAGATTGCGTTGCAAGAATTAAAATTTAAATATAATTTTTTCTAAATATAATATTAAAATGTTCCGTGTTATGAAAAGTAATACTTATTTATATTTATAGTGTAAGAATATATTAAATTAAAAAATTACAAAATAAAAAAAAAGTAAAAAAACTGGACGACATTACAACAAACACTCCATCATTAACGTGTCCTTCAGTAATTGGTTAAGAAATCTACAAGTTACACGAACTTAACGGTCATTCAGAAAATTCAAACTTAGTGTTTACAATACGGGAAATACTGGAGAACAAGGGCAAAATTCTTGTGTATGACGTAAAATTACAGGATTGCATGAGCATTCTAGTACACAAAGGCGACATTTTGAGGCTGGCCAAAAAAAAAATATATATATACATGACGCAGGAAGTATAGAAGTAAAGAAGTTTTGGGTTTGTTCAGGTAGCAACAAGTGGCTTTAACCGTCAGCTCATTCACCTTCGGTATTTGCTGAATTGTTTACCTGTATCTTCCCCCGCACTCTCCACCCACGCAACGACTCGAGTCAGCATTCGAACGAGTGATGGCGGCTATGGATGGTTACAGCGGTTGCTGGGGTTAAGGTGGGCACGAGATTTCACCTATCGACAAGTTCCGGCGCGAAGAAAGTTGGGAATGTATGCCACCCATAACCCATTGGATGATGATAAAGCCAATGCTAAACCCTATATTTAGTTACAGCGTCCAATCGACGATCGGGCGCCAGAAATAGGATCCTATGGCTGCAAATAACAACCAGTCAGTGTTATATTCGGAAAATTGGAATTGGATACACACGCACACAGAAATGGTCGACTAGTGTCTTAACAGATGTACCAGTGAAAGGCGGTAAACAGGGGGAAGAAGGTAGAAGCGGGAAGATGTCTCGTTTCCAGCAGCCAGGTAGGTACGACACAACACGATTCTGTTTGATTATCTAGGCCAAGGCTTAAACCTGTCGTGGCATGCGGTCTGCAAAGGCACCTGCGCTGCTTTTACTTGCCTTGTTTGTCTATCGACGTAGACTGACTGGTGCGACACCTTCTCGGCTCCTCCCCTTTTCACAGTAATCGATTCGCCCGCGACGCCATGTTTACGTGACGTAACGGGACTGTTGTTATTACACACCGCAGGGTCGAGAGGTCACGTTTAAGGACGCCGTAAACATACAAAAAAATCGCCTGTAGCAACGCCTAGATTCTCGTACCGTTAATACACGACGACACACACACTTATTTGGTACCCTAATTCCAACTTTTGTTACTAAAATAAACAAATTCTCACCGTTTTAAAATAGAATCTCCTTTGGCTAAGCTCCTTTTAGAACTAACACCAGACAAAATAGTTACATTACGTCACGTTCGACCAATCATAAAACGTGTTAGTTGCGTACGTATTGTTTACAAATGATGCGAAGCTTCCTCACGAACGAGTGGGTGATGTCATGGGCGAGGTTAGTGACGTGTAGTGACGTCAGAGGAATACGTAAAATTTCGTAGTAAACGAAGCGAAAGTAAAAATTATTGACATTGACCGTGTACTGATCTAACTCCTTCCGTAATTGTTTACATTTTTTTCTCTTCCCTCGTCTCAAAATTTCTAGTATTTCCCTCCGTCTTAATTGCTTTCTTTCGCGTGTATACGAATTTTATTTGGTTTAACTCAACGGGTATCGATTAAAAGCTATAGAAATGTCTAGAACAGTCGATAAAGACAATTGAATTACTACGATAATTATTTAAACGGTACTAAAATCATTTCTAAAAGAATTGCAGATAAGCTCTAGAATACGAATTTTTTTTCTAGAATTCGATTCTAGAAAAAAAATTCTAGAATCGAATTAATAAATCGGTTATAATCTGTTTTAAAAAACCGAAATTTACATAAAACTTCTAGAATTTGAGTTCTAGAATTCTAGAAAAGTTCTAGAATTCGAAATTTAAAAACACGTCACAGAAAAACTGGAACATCATCAATAGACATTTATAGATTTAAAAAGAAAAAAACACAATTCTGTATCTCTAACTTGTAGTGTTTCCTTATGTAAAACTTCATCTAGAAGTATTAATTATAAACAAAACAAGTATTGTTTATTATTAATTGAAAAAACATTGCTGTCATTTTATCAGTAAGACTTTATCTGATAAGAGAACGATAACACTGTAACTTGTTGATCTTGGGGTTTCTCCAAGGGAACGAGTTTAGAATTTATAACCAAAACAGAAGATTTGTTTATAAATACTCCCCCCTTTGACCTCAAAAATGGGCAGTTGTTCAACTCGCGAACAGACGGTAGAACACATGGAAAACAGAAGAAACTATACGAATTAATATATAAAAAAATAGAAGAAATTGACCCACTTTAGGGTGTCCTTGGTGTGTTCGGAATTAAAACAAAACGATCCGGTTGGGATGGTTTGAAAATCGTAAAGAAGACCCCTCTCGATCTTGTTTGTAAACCGCTTTCGTAACTATAGAAGAATGTTGTGGAGCTTCGTCACGTATACAAAAAAGGGCATGTTCGGATGACGAAAACAAGCCGAACATGTCTCGGTAGTTGTCGTTGGCGAAAAGGATACGACGCGCATTCCTCCGAATGACGTCAAAAGCCGACGTAAGGAGTTCGGACGAGATCGGCTCGGCTCGTTGACCATATATGGAAAACTTACGTCGCCTACCGAGAATTATTATTCATGACGTATGGCGTGTATGTGTCGTCTTGTAAGTGTTAAAACTAAGGAACGGCGGCTCCGAAAGACATTGTTTGGAACGTGGAGAGCGTAAGAGGGCATAAGACGAGTTCGGAAACGTTTTCCCTTACGAAACGGCAAAACAGTAACGTGAAAAGAAACAAAATAGCACGTACGGAGATTGAATGAACGGCCATCGTGACGTAGGAGCTTTACGTCAATCGGAATCGTCAACGGGTAGGAGGAGCCTTCGCTCGCTATTGGCCGATACAAGTTCGTACTTGCCAAATAAGGAAGCGCATAGTAGTACAATCCATTCACAAAACAGACGTATAAAGAGATAGGCGTTCATTCATTCGAGTCTATCGTATAGAGACAGGTGATCCGAAGTGAGTGTTCGTTAAGGTGCTACTGTTTACCCTCGTGATACGAAACACGGTGTCTACTCAATCAAGAGATACGCGGTCTGTCGAAGACCGCCTTGACAAATCGACAACGAAACAATCTAGGAGCGTTACAATGATTATGGACGGTCTTGATACCTTGTCTCAAGTCGCGTTAAGTGATCAGCATTATTGTCTAAGTTTCGATACTTACAAAACGGAAGATATGGACATCAATATCAGTGTCGACCCCGTTATAGAAGAGTTATCTACCACGTCCACGGAAGTCACCAGAAGCTCTGTTGATAATCTGTGTCCTCCTCCTGTCATGGGATGCGACTGTGGGGATGACACACTCAACACTCCCGTCTCGACTTCTATCGATAGTAGTGCTTTTCTCTATACTGAGGTCACCATACCTGACCCCGTACCGATCACAGGTGAGTCTTTTCCTACCTTTATACGTTTTTCGTGTGTTTTTTTTCCCGTTCGTCGAGAACACCGTTAGACACGGCGTCGGAGGGGTGCCGATCGATTTACTCCATGTCCGAATTCTTAATTGACCTTTCAAGGTCGGAATTCCGCCATATTGTTTGGTCCGTTTTAGCGATTTTGTTTGTTTGTTTTGTTTTTTAACTTAGTCTACGACTTAATTGACACGAGACGGGCCGTTAATTAGCCTCGTGCCGCGTCTGGCGCCTCCCCGCGCGCGATTCGGCTTTGGAAATTGACAAATTTCGTCAATTACACGCGATTTCGTTTTCTATAATCCTTTTAGCCGAAGGGACATTTTTCGCTCGTGTGGAATGACGTCAACGCCGATGACGTCAGGCAGACGTAAACAGAAGAGATAGCTCTTCCAGAAAACGAAAACGAGGCTGGCCGAGTCGATTCGACACGTCCGAGGGGAGGAGAAAAAATACACAACGCTTAGAGAAATTGATAGTTACGTAATGAGTACTCGTACTGGGACGGGAAGTTGTGTGTTCCTCGGATAACGGGTGTTGTTCCGTGACGTCAACACAACAAACGATAAGATTCCGAACCGACGACGTAAACAACGCAGAATTTGATTGACGTAACTGATGATGTTTGTTCTGACGTCAACGGCGCAGAAATGTTTTACGTCATGGCAATAACTGACTCACGCTTCGAAAACGCTAGCAAAGTAGGGTGATAGCATTTATTATTTGTCGATTAATGTTTTTTAAATTGTTTGAATATACTATAAGAAAGGAATGCTTAGTTCCCAAGCCAACGCACTGACCCAACAAGGGGAGTCATTATAGAGGGTTAACTATCCCGTCTCGCGACCAATGGCTGACATGTTCTACTTCTCTTATCGTCGTATAAAAGGTAGAAAGGACATTAGTTTCTTGTCGAGAATGACTATGAGACGCCGCTATCACGGTCGGCCCCGCCAAACTTTCCCCTGGTGGCCTTTGCACCCGTATAGAAAGGCGTATACGCGCGGTTAGTTTAGTTTAAATTTATCTTCTCGTGTTATACCGAGAACTAAAACGTCATTTTTGTTTCTCTTTCAGCAGAGGCATCTGTCATGTCACCGGATAATAAAGAGAGCAACATATATCCCTGTTCCAGTCCCCAATCCACCGCTACGACTCAGAGGATCAGTTATAGAGGCACCTTTACTACAACCTCGGCACCTATCGACATTCCAGAAGGACCCGCATCGGCTTGGCTCTGTTCTGACAAGACTTCGACCATTCTGCCATTTTTCAACATTCTAGGAGGGCACTCCAGCTCATCAATCACCTCGGCAGTGGCTCAAATTCCAAGCCCTCCCGAAATGACTTCACCACCTCCGAGACAATCACCCGCTCCTTCTCACTTTTCATCTTCTCCCACACCCAGCCCGTTCGACGTTACCGCCGATACTACCGGAAGGGAGACGTATACCACCCTGGAAAGTCCTCAACAATCAGAACAAGATGACATTCTGCACTCGTACAGCTCGTCTTACGACCCTTCCGAGAGTAGCTTCGACGTCAAACAACCGTACGACACTCCGGTTGTTTCGTCCGCCGAAGCTCTCGTGGCTGCTACGTCATCAATTCTCAACCCCGTGGCCGACGACATCGGCTTTCAAAGAGGTCTACAATGGCCAGGGTTTACAGATTACGTTCAGCTGGCTCCGGCCAGCACATCTATGCCTATCGTCCCCAAACAAGAGCCGATTAGCGAGGAACTTTATACCTCAACGCAACAAGCTTCACTCGCGGACTATAATCCCTCCACCAGCAAAGGACACGAGATTTTGAATCAGGCCTATCAGGCCAGCTCCGTTCCGCTCAAACTTTTGCCAATCAGGCCGAGGAAATACCCAAATAGGCCTAGTAAGACACCCGTGCACGAAAGACCATACGCTTGCCCCGTCGAGGGTTGTGACAGAAGGTTCTCGAGAAGCGACGAGTTGACACGTCACATAAGGATCCATACCGGACAGAAACCCTTCCAGTGTCGTATTTGCATGCGCTCCTTTAGCCGCAGTGATCACTTGACAACTCACATTCGCACCCATACGGGAGAGAAACCCTTTTCTTGCGACACTTGCGGAAGGAAATTTGCACGCAGCGACGAGAAAAAACGTCATGCCAAGGTGCACTTGAAGCAAAAGTCAAAAAAGGAAACTCGGCAGACTTCACCCGAGTTACCCTCACGCACCGAGATTAATTTGGATCCGGGTGCATCCTTATCCATTAACGTCACCATAAGTGACCTCCATTGAACGTACGCGCAAAGAAGAGCGTATTGTTATTGTTCAGCATGGCGGTCCAGGCTGAATAAATGCCTGGGCCGTGAGGCTTTCGTGCCTCAAAACGCTAAATTAGGCGGGATTCCGGCCGCGTTGCAAAGACGCTAAGGAGAGAAGTTCGACGGTACGCAATGGTGAGCAGGAGACGGATGACATATATTTTTTCTTTTTTGCCTTCGCTCAAAGCCTAAATCCCGTAGATGGACGAACAGAAGGAGGAGAAGGCAAACTTAGAGATCAAATCTGTATTTTTCTATTTTGTATATCCTCAAAGGAAAGTAAAAATATGAGATAAGAAAAAGTTAGTTCCCCTCTCCTTCAAAGAACTCGTCCATAAAAAAAAAATGGCTTCTAAATGATTTACAAAAGAGACACAGATGTTTCCTTTGGTGTTATGTTTTGCTGTCGTCTATAAAATTGTTTTTTTGTTGTTAAAAAATTTTAAATGTTAAAAACCAGAAATCTGGTATTGTGATTGGTGCCTGTTGTATATTTAGCACTGGTTGTCCAGTGTGTACGATGCCTTTTCTCTTCTCAATTCTCGCACAATCAAAACAAGATACAAAAAAAAAACAAAAAAATGGATAAATCAACTTTATATCGTGGCTTACAGATACTTTTTTGTTTTGTTTTTTCCCATTAATTCTCATTGAAGTAACTGAATGCAACTATCTTCATCATCAAGCATTATTTGTGTTGTTATTGTTGTAAAATCGTGTGTTGTTATGTTATATATATAAAAAAAGTCTGTTAATTGTTCTTTTAACTCGTCTCATTGTTTGTTTTAACATTTTATTTTTGATCTATTCTTGAATGTTAACTTTGAATCATTAAAAATAATTATATATATATATATATATAAATGTAAAANATTGTGTTTAGAGGTAACAGATAGGCTAATAAATTATGAAAGATTTTAATCAAGAAAAATCTACTTAAGTAATGTTTAACAAGCATTATATTTTAAATAATTTCTTTAAAAAATAACAGGTAGAAACAACTTGTTTCACTGTTGATTTTGAACATTTTCTAGTTAATATCAACGTCAACACAGGACGATTAACATCTGCAGCTGGTGGATGACGTCAAAATAACGTCTAGTGACACTTGGGACACGTGATGACGTTCGAAAGACGTCATAGCGAACACTCTCTCTCTCTTATAGCGCATGAGCGAGAGCGGTTAGTCCGAATGTAGTGAGTGCAATTAAATTTATTTTGTGCCAACACTTTAAACATTATTTTTTTTAATCTAAATTAAATTAATTACGATTAATTTCTGATTAGTTCTAGTTTCTACAACACCCGAAATTACCGTAGAAAAAAAAAACGTGTAACGTAATTTATTAACAATTATCGATTTGTAATCGATCAAACGGAGGGGGAGGGCTATTTTATGTATTGCAAATCGATTTTTCTTTTTTTGATACAAGACGTTGACGCAATTAACCGCGGGAAGGGACCACATGACGAGTGGCTTTTTTGTGGATGAACAAAGCGGCAAGTGTTGCCAACCCGAGCATTATTATATATATATGAATTATATTGTATTTATATACAAGGCTTTTACATATATATATATATATATATACGAAAATAAACGTAAATTTTTCAATATATGTAAAATATATTTGATATAATTCGGTTAGAAAATCCAATTTACTGTTAAGTAAAAACATTTCTTAGAGAAAATAAGTAACTTAGCAACCGTGTAAACAGATTAAAGCAACTGGCAACACTCTTACGCAGCTTTTTCGATATCCAAAAGCTTGCAAAGTATTGGCAAATGTAATTAAAAATTTTGCATGGGAAAATTAAAGTAGAATCAAATAGAAATTATTATTTTAAGATGATTAAACAAAAGAAAAAAATATATATATTATCTGTTAGCTTCTCTCCAGAATAAATATATCTACATCACCGTGAAAGAACGAATAGATAAAGGTGAGTACGTTGAACTCCCTTTCATAGAAATCTGTTGAGATGTATGTGATGGATAATTAAAAGCTTATAATTAAACCAAACGTTCTATAATTATTAATGAATTTTAATTATTTAGCATTTTCATTTACCTGGATTTAATTATATTTCTTTCGATATTTTACTGCAAATAAATTAATAATTAATTTTTTAATTTATTTTATAAATATTATTAACGTAAAATAAGTAATAAAAATGTTTTAAAATGTATTTAAAACAAGCGCTTATATAGACTGTGCTTCCATCTATTGAATAAAATTAAAGTTATTAATTGAAATATTAAAAAATTTATAGTTTTGTAATAATAAAAATTATTTAATAATTTATAACTTATTTAACTTTAATTTTATTCCGAAATTAGAATTATTTAGTTTTGAGATTTAATCGATTAGTTTTAATTGATATTTAATAATTTAAGTTAGTGCTGCCATCTCGTGAGATATAAAAATATTAAAAAAAAACTAATTTAAACATTTTTGTTTTATTTATTTAACAGCATTTTAACAGGTTATTAACCTATTAATTAATCTACGATTAAAAAAACATATTTTTACTATTAAAAAAACTAAAAATATTTTTCTTTTTTAAATATCCACCTACGTGAAATTTCTAATCCTAGAACTTTTTATATATTTAAAATTACTGAAGATTAGTTCAAAGGATTAAAAGTAAAATTACTATTGTAGTTTATATATTATTTAAATTTTCATTTTTAAATTATTTTTTTTTTTTAAATTTCCTTTCTTTGTTTACCATTCAACAAAATTCTATTATTATTATTGGCTTAAAAGTAATAATTTTGTATCATTTTTTAGGGCTTTGAACTTGACTTTTTTTATGTAAAAATGTAGCTTAAGAAGGTAAAATTTTTATATTTTCTTTATTTTTCTTAATACGGAGGTGGATGTGAAAGAGGAAAAGACTCTAGGGTATGAAAAAAGTCAACAATTTGATTGATTGAACAGGATTCTTCTATGCTTCCTATATGATTACATTCAAAATTTTCAATTCGATAAGCCTATATATATATATATATATATATTTCTCATGGCAGTTGCCTGAAGATACTAGTTACGTTATTGTAATATATAATCCTACTATAAATCAGAAGAAGATATATTTAACCTATTTTTTACTTTATACAAAAACTTGATAGCGAATTTAAATTTAAATAAATGATTAAATTAAAAGAACGAGCAAAAAAGTGAACGGTGATAAACGTTTATTTTCAAATATTTGAAATTTTAAATCGCGTAGAAGTGACGTAATTCTATAAGAAATGGCGTACTTTTGAATAGAGAGGTTGCGGCCGAAGTT